>NC_139719.1:21174958-21252458 GCF_964188405.1 Protomyctophum parallelum | reverse complement strand
AAGTATTGGAAATAAAATTAGTTACTTTCCACCACTGCATATGCAGCACGAGTAGAGATGACCAAAGCTCAGCACGTAGATCTGCTATTTCAGGCTCATGTCCCCCCCCCCCACCCCCCCCCCCTTCCCCCAGAATGTGGACGCTGGGTTCCATTTAGTTAATGTGGTTACAGGAACCGCACTGATGTGACTCACAGGTGGCCTTGCTGGAGCACGGCGCGTGTCTCATCCTATAACCTTGTGCACTGTAACGTCTCTGTGTGGTTTAACCCATTTAGACCGCGACCGAGTCACCAAAATGTCTTCTAAATCCTGACAGTTTTCTTGAAAAACCTATGTTTCTATGTCAGTCGTTCTCAAACAATTTCAAAATATATGTGATTGGTCGCCGACCCCCATCTGAAAATAATTATGTTGTTCCAAATATTTGAGTTTAAAATGGTCTGAAAGAATATATATTCAAAGATTTGCGCCACATGTTCACGGTTTAAAAAAAATAGCAGACCTACAAGCTCTATGAGCTTGTAGGTCTGCTATTTTTCAATAGCTAAAATATAACATTATTATTATAGCTATTGTTGAACCAACACTGAGCCCTTTACTGTGCAGCTACCCGTCTGGTCCGAAAAGGTTACATGAATTGAGACGCCAAATATAAAACACATTGATTGAGTGACGTGCCTCCAGTTTCCATGGTGATGCGTGGGCAACAGATGAACTGACTCAAACGAATGACGTTGACGGACAGAATCGTAACTACGCTATGGATGACATTTTAGAGGGGTTTTTTGTATTACCGGTAGTATTTGTATATTAAAGCTGGCCTGAGCCTGAGGAACTTAAAATGTTATAATCCATTAACACTCAGCGGTAAATACTGTAAGAATACCGCTCGCAGAACGCCACTGTAAGAAAAGCCCATGCTAGCTATCTTTCTCGAGAAACATTTATACTTCAATCTCGATGCGCTGAAAAATCTGAAATCTGATCCGAACCTCAGATATCTGATCAGTGGACAGCGGCGTAGTTTTCTGAGAAGATTAGCCTGGTAATCTGTTAACCCCTCCCTCTTGAAAACATTTCATTCAGTTTTCAAGGGGGAGGGGTTTACCAGGCTAAGAGAAGATCCTACTAATTATAACAGTAGTCTACGCATGTGCGAGCGCGTTCCGTGCGTGCGGGGGTGAGCAAGACATCGGCACTTGTGTGTGTGTGTGTGTGTCAATCGCAGACAACAGATGGCTATTAAAAAAAACGTATATATATGTCAACAGCAGACAATGTGTTAACATTATGAACTATATGTACCGTATGCTTTGCTTCGTACTGTAATAATGAGACTGTTCTAAGCAGCCGTATTTCCTAAAAAAATGCTTCCACTTCCTAATTATCCTCTGGCCTTGTTCAGGACTACCCTAGCACAAGGTTTCCTTATCTACAGGTGTTACCTTCTCCTCCTCTGAACCCCAGCTTGACTTATTCATCTGGAGCGATACCACTTTGTTCTTCATACCGTCAACACCTCCCATCTCTGTTCCCTCCCACAGCTTAGAGGTGGTATGGATGCTGGCGCATCATCCTAACCACCTGAACTTCATTACGCTGTTCAAACACGTTTACGGCAAGGCACATCATTGTAATCTTGTTGGGGCCGACAAGATTCATTGATCGCAAAGTCAGAGATCAGATAAGTTGAAGTAGTAAATACTGTGGACGCCACTGGACGGGAGGGGATAACTTCATTTTTGGAGATCTCCGTTACTGCTGAAGGTCCTTCTCATGTTTAACAGACACATTCTTAAAATGTACAATTGGGGCCGATCTTATCTAGAGGAACTTACAAGTGTGAGGTCCGATTAATTGAAGTGAATCCTCGTCACAAAAACAGAATGTAAACCAGTAAATGGCCACGCAAATACAGTGCAATGAAAACTATTTAGTGTTTCAAAGACACTCGGACACCAGGCAGGTATACACACATCAACCTTGACCGGGCACGTTAAATCCCACTGGGTCACAAATCATCCTTATTTACAGGCACATTTTATTTCCCCCAAGGAGATTGTAAACAAGTCGATTCAATCCGATACAAGTCTAACACCAACAATGTAAAACTTTATGTATTCAACAAAGAAAGTCAAGCACGCCATATATGGCGTTAAGATACAGGTAGGTTTTAAAAAAATAACCAGAAATGTAGTACAAAGCACAACCAAATGACACCTTTAAGAGACACACACCTACCTGGGCCCTCATCAAATCCTGTACACTCAAGACACTCAACCCCCGCTGCCACCCTTAAATCTCCATATATGAAGCTGACCTGTTCTGACATCTGACCATATCAAACCCTGTACACTCAAGCACAGAATTCATTCCATATGTTGATCTGACCCCCCCATGCCAAAGCGCTCGCCCATCAGTCTGCTGTCACCTAGGCGGATGCGTGCAGGGCTTCTCGCCCTCTGGCGTCTTATTTGTAATTTACTATATCATCAGTACTTTGTTGGGAGAGTGGCATTCTGACACGGCGCCATTCCGACTACGTGGCTCTGCCTGCGGTTAGGTGTGTATCCATACTTTATGTTGTCATTTCAGTTCCCATTACAGAAGGCTTTCTATATCCTAAAAGACATCACTTGCCCAATTTTGGGCATCTTATTATAATGTGGAAATTGTATTATTATAAATTATTAAATTATCTAGGCCCCGTGACTTGGGCAAGACTGAAAACCACTGGGAGTTTGACTATAGCCGTGCTTTGGGCAAGACTGAAAACCACTGGGAGTTTGACTATAGCCGTGTCTTTGGCAAGACTGAAAACCACTGGGAAAAACGATCCGCACAAAGCGCCAGGATTTTGACAAAGCAAATATGCCACATACTGATACTGTCATACAGAATGCCTGACACACTGAGATCAAACAACTCCTTCTGACAAATGTTATTTTAATTATTTTGGGAAGGGGGGGGGGGGGTCTTTCATTCCATGCTTTCAGCATGGCACAGCTCTGGGAAAGGCAGCAAGATGTGGGACCTTAATTGGACCTCCGTGTTCAACTTTGACCCAGAGGAAGTTGTAAATAGACTAATCTGCTGTCAGTATAGAAACCAGTCCCTTCAATTATATTAGTGTGTGTGAATTGGTGCATCACAGTAAATACATATACCGGTGCATACTGCCACTGCCAACGGACTGTATAATCTATGTATTATGTGTAGAACAAGGGTCTTCAACGTTTTTCAGGCCAAGGACCCACTGAGAGAGATGAAGCAGGGTTCATCATCATCATCATTTTTCGACCGCGGTCGAGATCATGGATTCCACAATGCTAAGCCAGACTTCCCGGTCCTTCATTGCCACCCCCAGTTCCTGCCTACTGAAGCATCAGGGAACGACAGCTTTCTACCTCTGGTCTGCCCTGAGGCAGGACTCCAGAGAAGAAGGGAAGATATAACCTCATTGTCAGCTCTGTAGCAGTGGCTCTTCTGGATCGGACCAGTGAAGAAACAAGGGGAAGGTTGCCGTATATTAGATTAGATAGAAGCAGGGTTAAATGTGCGTTTTCAGACATTACGACTTAACCCTGAATACTTTGTAAACTTCACCCTTGGCCCGGTGCTTGGTCTGCTCTTATTTCCCTCTACACCAAACCTCTTCCCTCGAGAACAGATGATCTACATGCTCACAACGTGTCACGCAAACATTTGCCGTATCTGCCGTATCTCTAGGGGTCCCATACCCCCTATTGAAGATGTCTATAGTATACTGGACCCCAAGAACGCATTCTAAATCCTGATTCTAATCCTGACCTGAAGAAACTTTTTTTATTAGTATTTTTGAATACTGTACATACTAGTGTACAGAACCCCAAAAGGGGTCCCGGTCCAGAAGGGTATAGGGTTACAAAAAGGGGTTCCCACCTAAGGGACACTTCACCCCTTTTGCAACCAGTATTATTATAATGATGTTTCGCAGACAAGAAAACACTTTCCTGTGTTTTTTTTTAACACAGCAAATTTGGGTTTTTAGATATCAGTGTCCATGATGTCATGGACACTGGGCTCACTTCCTTCCTGGACTACAATTCCCATAATGCTTTGGTGCACTGTTCCTCCTTGTGGATAGGGAGGGGGCTGTCTTACTGAGACAACATGTAGTCCAGAAAAAATACGTGTTTCTTGTCTCCCAAACGTCATTAAAATAAGATCTGGTTGTAAAAGGGTTGAAGTGTCCCTTTAACTGTTAAACGAATACTCAGGAATTTACTGTGTATCAACTACTTTAACAATTTACTCAACACAATGCACCTCAAAAGAACAGCCAGCTGACCAGGTTAGTGGTGTGTGCATGCATACATAATGCATTTCTACATGTGTTTCACACGCTGTCTACAACCTTCTCTGTGAAACGTCTTTGCTGGAAAGTCGCTCGGGGGAAAAAAATAAATGCAAATGCAAACACAAACACACGCGTACAAAAGCCAGAGGGATGTTTGACTTTGATGTTATGTTAGCTCGTGTGGAAACAAGCCTGCCGCGGCTGGAGCTCATGACAGTAAAAACGGCTGCATGTGCTTTCGCTGTTGACAAGCTGTAGTAAATGTCACCGTGACCAACACTTGCTCACACAGACAAAAGGCACACCCAGGTACTCCTAGTTCTAACCAGTGGCGTGCACAGATAGACACTAGGGGGTGCTAGAGCACCCCCTGCCCTTTTGGCATTTTTGCTCTTAAAAAAAAAAGTTTTCATATTTTTTCTTAATTTGTAGTGTGTGGACCATGGTGACATTGATCAAATCTTGATAAAAAACGCTTCTACTATATGATTTAGGCCCCCACAATCTAAAGCTATGTTTCTATGTCAGTGGTTCTTCGATTAAAGAAAAATAGCAGACCTACAAGCTCGTAGCGCGCCCCAAAATGCGCTGCAAAAAGGTGCCCTTTTTTCACTTGAGCACCTGCCCCTCTAAATGTCTGTGCACGCCACTGGTTCTAACTCATAGACACTATAGGCCATACATGGGCAAGTGGTGGCCCGGGGGCCACATGCGGCCCCCACCATCACGTAATGCGGCGCGCAGGTTGATATCAGAATACCAATATACTGGCCCAGGCCGTAGCGTAACGGTCTGGGCACCGGACTGGTAATCCAGTCGCAGTGTGCCGCGGGTTCGACTCCCGGACCCGACACGGCCTTTACTGCATGTCATCCCCCCATCTCTCTCCCGTTTCCTGTCAGCCTACTGTCTGTCCCTTCAAAAATCAATAAAAGGCGTAAGCCGCAAAAAAAATATATATAAAAAAAAAAAGAATACCAATATACTGTAGTAATAGTATAGTATTGTTTTTCCACTGTTACAATTCCAAACATGCCCACTTTAATTACTTCAGTCTATATATAATGTAGCTTAATGGAGTATTAAAATGCTATTGTCTTTTGTTACGTCCAATGTATTTGTATTTAGTTCATAAAATTAACATACCTATAACTAAATGCATTTGAAATTAAATAAAAAAAGGTTACTTTTCAGGATTCCATTAAAAAAAATTGCAAAAAATGATTCAGGATTTGAATTAAAATATAGCAAAAATAGCTGATCTACAAGCTACAAATGCGTTGCTGTGCGACGTGTTTCACATTCACATTCACATTCATCTGTGGTGAACATTTAAGACGCAAAGGGTGTAAAATAATACAGTGCGTTGTAAGTGTAAATGTATGCTCCACTTCCAAAACACCAGTTCAATAACTGCACTTTCTAAAAAAAAATAGAACAAATCCCTTCAGTAAAAGTGTACTTGTTTAGTCATAAGTCACTTATCATTATATATATAATAATTAGCATAGTTTTGTGTTTTCAAGAATTAATTTAATGGGGTAGCCGGCTGATTTTATCGCTTCGAAGTTCACTTTTCGGTAATGATGAGAAATGAATGCAGTTCCTGTTGCTTTGGCAGGCAGTGGAATAACGGAGAGGCAGTGTGACTGACGAAACTATTCATAATGTTCTTGCTGGAAGTCACATGGGACCAAAATGTCACTTGGAAGTACATTCGGGACTGTGGGATGTTTTATGAAGAGGCAAACATTGTTTTCTGTGTAGCCATGGTTGCATTCTAAATGTGATGCCAGTCCAAACCCATGCCGGTGCAGTGGGTGATGGGCGCACCATAGCTGGAATGCCGGCTAACTTCCAATGAAATTTGTTTCCATTTTAAACCATATTGTTTGGGTTGAAGTCTAATTAAGTGGTGGCATGTTGCACGTACTGTTAAAGGGCCACTCTGCTATATCAATAACAAATGTTTTTTCCATAGTTCAAGTGATAAGACATTTTAGCCTCTGTAATTTAAGAACAATTTTAATACACTGCAGAAATGTTCTAATGGCAAAGGCGGAATTATAATTTGACAGGAAATGACTCAAAAGAAATTGAGAAAAACACTCCTAATGAAGTCTTAAAAGGTCAATTTATGCTTTGCGGAGGGTGTCATGTACCTCTGTAAAAATGAAAGGTCGCAGATGCCACCAATGTTAAATGCTGTGTACTGTGGTTGGAAAAGCGATGAAGCTCTGCTACTACAGAGTTTACATTTCTACATTTTGTAGCAGTGCTGTCGGTGAGTCACCGATAGTATGAATGCTCAAACATGTTGTGAGACACTCAAAGCATCACCTTACGGCTTACATCTGGCGTGACGCTTGCCCTTTCCAGCATATGGATGCAACAAATATGTTATTTCACAAAATAATTTCACCTATCCAACCCAACCATGGCTTAGTCTAGGTAAACTTGCCTACTGTTAACAGTGTATTACAGTAAAATATTGTGGCTTTTATGCAACAGGAAAGTAGCACCGATACATTCCACACTAACTCTGGGGGAGCCCGGGTTCGAACTGGGAACTTTGCGGTTCCCATCCGGTCACTCTACCCCTGAGCCACTGCCGCCCCTATATATATATATATATATATATATATATATATATAGCAGCATTGTAAGGTACATTGTACTATCTTACATTGTACATTGTACGGTAGCCCTCACATTGCCCACAAATGATCCTGGAGGAGTGAAGGAACTCTACCTGTTCATATGTGATTGGCAAACGTCTCTTGTCCTTTCAGAATGATGCAATATCAGGGTGTCCTCCACCTGTCACAGAGAGACACATTCATGACATACTCGTATTCATGATGTACACTCAAAATACATCATTATCTTCATCATCCTCTGCATAAGGTGTACTGTTTTCGAAAATCACACCCGTGTTAAGTGAGGGGCGCTCTTATCATCGTACAAGACGTACATCATCATGAATCATCTCATACTGGCCAATCAGAATGCCTGTTGCTACAAATTTACGTCATATTTGGCAGACATTTGACCTAATTTCTCCTTTCAATGACGATGTCAAATATGAGACGTGTGGTGGACAAGATGACGTAAATTTTACCTTCATTGTCAATGGCATATATGTTTGTGTTGCGGACATTGTGTGGGG
Organism: Protomyctophum parallelum; assembly: GCF_964188405.1. NCBI lineage: Eukaryota > Metazoa > Chordata > Actinopteri > Myctophiformes > Myctophidae > Protomyctophum > Protomyctophum parallelum. Next base: position 21,244,947 of record NC_139719.1, on the reverse strand, counting down.
ACAAAAGCTGTATATAGGAGGGGCTAGCGCCCCTCAAAAACAAAAGAAAGCCTCTATGACCAAGGTTGGAGGTATCCCCAGGGATTTATTCTTGGTCCCCTACTTTTCCCCTGCCTACAGTCAATGTCTATGCACTACTTGCTCACATCACGTCACAATGCATCGCATTACGACGTTCTGTGAGCTTATAGATAAGCTATTCTCACCGAATGTCCGTCGACAGTATTCCCAGAAGGGATGCCCTAACCCTAATGCCCTATAGGGCAGTGGTTTTTCCTTGAGGTGGTTCCCAGCTAAATGATGAGTTGGTAACCCAATGGACCCTTAAAGATCATTAACTCTTGAGAGCGTAAAATGAAACCACATGGGTCCATTTGGTTTCATTTTACGCTCTCAAAGAGTTACATTATTGTTAAGCATCTGCATTACATAATTTACAAGAAGTCTACACAATTAGAGAACGTAGAGGAATTGTTCTTGTTGATCAACGTTTGCCTGTTAGCTCTCCTATGGCACTGACATGAATACAGCATGGAACTGTAGACAAAATCAACACGACAACAGAACAATCTCTAGTTTTGGGTCTGAGAGGCTAAATGTCACCAAATGGCGGTCCGTACGTGGCTCAAAAGCGGAACACGTAAAGGGCCTTGATATGAAAAAGGTTGAAAACCACTGCCCCCTATAGGGACATTAGGGTTCATGCAGCCTGAAAGAGACCTGTGCTTTTCTGGGCATAGAGGGGCGGCGCCATCGCCACCGGGTACTTCCTATTGGTTCACCAACTTATGTGCCCCCCCAACCCGCGCGTAAGTGGTCACGAGGTGCACGCAACGTTGACTTAGCGCCCTCTACCGATATTGACGTCAGACTTCGGTGCTCTATGGAAGTGTCACTCATTTGCTTCCCTCCCAGATGTTGTTTTTCCAGGCGAAGTGGGGGATCGAATCAAACCAGGCAACAAGCACGGACCTCTGTACCGTACACACAAATATTGACATTATGATTGACAATCCGTCAAAGTCAAAGACACGACGCACTTCCCATTAAAGTGCCCATCAAGCTTGCGGGTTCATGAAGTGCTCTCATTCTCTCTGGCAGGGCAACCAACCTGCAAACAAACATGCATACAATCAGGGGGCCAATAAACACACCAGAGCAGCATGACATGTATGTTAACACAATTAATGTCAATCCCGCGCTAACGCCAACGGCACTGCCAATCCCAGCAGGATTTGGGAATACGTACACTCGTACAGTATAGGAGGAGGAAATGGCTACGTTCCAGCTCATTGGAGGAGCCTTGATTTCAGTGCTTTGGAGCCAAGAGCCTCAGATTATTATGCAACGCTGTAGATCCAGAGTTGATTTTCCTTCTTTTTTTTGGAAAGTGATACCATTGAACAAGTAAAGGAAAACAAAAGGAAAATCCTGCTAGTAATAGGCTAGCTTGTTGTCTGTTTGCAATGGGTTAAACTTAATTGCTTTGGTGGGCTTTGCAAACCATCTAATCTTACTATGACACAAAATACACAAACACGCACGCACACACGCACGAACGAGCGAGCGAGCACGTGCAATTTGCGATGCTTTTATTGCGTTGAGAGAAGGAGATAAGAGGCTGTCGGCATGCATCTTCTTTTATGTATCTTGGGAGAATGAAGTGACAAGAGGTCAGCGCAGAGATAAGACTTTTTACAAGAGAAAAAGTCAGAGGAATTCCAGTCCCCTGTGTCTTAATGCTGATCACTTCCATTCTGTTGTTTTATCAAAGCACGAGGTCAAAAAGTCACATAAATTCTCATCCTGATAAAACTCCACATCACTATTCGAGGAATGGGTATGGTATGGTCCGTCCGTTGTCACAGACTATAGCCATTGTGACTTGATATCATCCGGTAAGCATAACCCCTTTCCCATGTGATAAGAACTCTATTAACAATTTTTGGAGGGGGGGATTAGAGTGAAGTGGAGCCATTTTTCTCAGCTACTCTGATGACAGCATCTGTTTGGATAGGAGAAACAGCCAACTAAAGCAAGGGTAAACCTATAATTTTTATTATCTCTTTTACACTCCACAAGTGTGTACAATGAGGCCGAGCAATGAACGAGAAGTGTTTTTATGTCCGAGCTCCGGTTCATAAAGGAAATTATTCTTCGGCAACAACAATATACACGGGGACAAAATGTGTGTGCAAAGTGTGCAAACTGGATTAATCGTGTTTCTGGTGGAGAAGGCCGGGTGCTTTTCAGGCTTCACCCAAAGGATGTATTTCTTATAGCATCTGCTTTGGAATAAAACCCCAGCTAAAAGAATTCACGACATCCACTCATCCAGACCAGTGCCCATTCTTGACAGCTTCACTTTGGTCTTTTTCAGCCCTGTTATTTTTGATCTATCTGCAGTAAGCTTCTGAAGACCTCTTCTATCTTAGATAGAAGACTACTAACCCGTTAACACCGGGAGAAGCATTTAGATTTTAACCATATTTTTATACTTTGACTATTTAAAAAATGGCAGATCTAGAAGCTCATATAGCACGTCCCTTTGTGCGGCACTATGAGCTATTTTTGAAAAACATTTTTGAACTAAAACCTTCACCTCTGGAGGTCCCTGGAAAAAAAATATGTTTAATGAATTGCATTTTTATAGAGCTTTTCCAAGTGCTCAAAGTGCTTTACAATGGTTCATTCATTCATACATTGGGAGGTGAAGCGGCGAACAGTCGACGCCAGCGTCTTCACTTCACACATGCACACACCGACGGTGGCGAGCTCACACCGACCGACTCATTGGAGGCAGTGTACAGTAGGGTTCAGTGTCTTGCCCAAGGACACTTCGACATGTGGACAGGAGGAGCCGGGATTCGAACCGCCGTCCCAGGAATCATTGGACCACCTTATCTACCTCCTGAGCCACAGCCGCCCACAAATGTTGGACAAATACATCATTTTGACATGAAAGGGTTTGAGCACAATTGATATAGCGACATATACTGTAAGTTTGTCGGAAAACTGTTTTGGATCTAGAAGACATTTTGTAGAATTGGCCTCATAGGTCTTAATGGGCTAAAGTACACTTTGTAGCCAATTTCAGATGGAATGCTCCCCAATCCCAACAGCACACTCCCAGTCTGCTTTTTGATGGGCATTTAAATCAGAAATAAAGACTCGGAGCCCACTTGACCAAACAACTTTGCAGTCGGAGAGATCCAGGATCAACACCGTTTGTTCCCATGTATTCATAACAGTTAAAACAAAGAAGGGCATCACGCCATGGCTTCGCACGGTCAGACAAATTGCAATATAACTTCCTTCTGTTGCAATTAATTCTTTCTCTGCCCGGCGTGCCTGCTAAGCCGTTAGTATAAATGAAGTTAGCCTATGCCACCATCCGGGTTCACTTTAAGAGAAGGAGTTTGCCCGCCGCCACCCCCCCCCCCCCCCCAATACACACACACACACACACACACTTTAGTGTTATTAGCACAAGCACACGCCGTCTACCTCTCGCCAGAAACACTTGCGTGTCAAGGGGGGACGCAGTACAAAGTCAGACATTTGGATGGCTGAAGATACACCATGGACAGCTCTGCTGGATTCTGACTTATGGAGGTTTGAAAATCCTGCTCGTATCTATACGTGATCTATACCAAAAATATCCATGCAGTGCAGCAGCTGATTCTGCTGTGTGCCTCTGAACAAAAACAAGAGATTATTTTCCTGTTCTGTGGCACCTCCAGGCACTGTTGATTTTGACAGCAAATTTTGATTTTAGTTTTAGTCGTATAGTCTCTTGAATAGTTTTCATTTAGTTTTAGTCACATTTTAGTCACCTGGAATGTTTTAGTTTTAGTCGTTTTAGTCGACTAAATATCATACGATTTTAGTCGACTAAATCTGCAGTGGATTTGGTCAACTAAAATGTATTTTGTTCGGGCCTCGATGCCGTCATAATGACTGATTTTACACCCGTTGAAAATAGCAGATTGAGCTTGTAGATTGGCTATTTTCAGCATGCAAAAGTGTAAAATGACTTATATTATATGGGATATCTTGTCCACTATAGTCCCTTCCAAACATTTTAGCCTATAGTTTGTATTCGTCAATGAAATTGTCAATATATTTAGTCTCAGTTTTAGTCATCACAGCTTCATTTTAATTCACTTTCCATTTACTTTTCGTCAGGGAGAAAAGGTAAGTCGATGGACATTTTCCGCCACAGTTTTAGTCGCCGAAATCGACGCTGCCTCGAGGCCGACATCTCATTTCCTCACCGCACGGTTCAACGGGCCGTGTCACTGACGTGCAGCTCAATTACCAGCCTCAGCGACCGTGGAACCAACCAGCCACAACAGTGGACCACAAAAGAACCAGGTAGTGTTCAGCAGGAAACATCACCTCGGGGGCCAATAACCCATGAGCTCACATGTTGCCAAAACAACCATTAATCCGAGTGGTGAGCAATACAGGAGCCCTCTCTCCGGCTCCCATAAGGTCTCCCGGCAAGGGCGAGATATGACTCACACGGGGGGTGAGAGAAACGGAGCAAGGATTTGACACGGAGGGGACAATTAAATCGATCTTTGGTCCAAAGGGTTTAGCATGTTTTGCCAGAATGCTAATTCAATCCCCCCCACCCCCCCTTCCCCCCCCTCGTCTGGAGCCGTCTGCAGCCAAGGATGAGTGTGCCGGCTGTTCATTTCAGATTTTCTTTAAAGGTTACAAAATGTTTCGTTCATGGGGCCGTATTCGTCTCAAAGGACAAATCACAACTTAAAATAGCATGGGAATAAAATGATGAATTTCAGTCTCACTCGTGGCTATGACATTTCACACAAATATTCACAATTTTGCACAGTGTTGTTTTATATAATTTCTCCCAAGTATTCTGCTCAGGCCTTTTTCTGCTTTTTTCTTTTTTTTACAAGGAATCTGATTTGACAGGTAGCCCCAGAAGCAGGACTTTTACGGTGGAAGAACCACAGCATCTCTTACAGTATACATGAACAGATGGACTTTGGTAACCTCACTTGGCTGACACACACGGGGAGAAGCCAGACAGACGTATAGCTGGACCCGTGCCAACTCCCATTTTTTCATCTCTCCCACCGTCTAGCTCCGTCTAAGAGGGGCTTGTCATATGAAGGTCCAAATAATACAAGGCAGTCACGCTTGCCACGTGACAATGACGACTCGCACGGCCCGGCTTCTCCCCGACGCAAATATCTGCAGCGGTATGTGACGGACGACAGGCGATAATGTCTGGCGTATATATCGCAGAGGTGCAGTATACACACACACGTGACACATGGGGGGAGACTCAGCAGATGGATTGTCAGATCGCGTTAAAAGTCTGAATTATGCTTTTCGGTTTGCGTGCAGATGTCACACACGCACTGAAAAGAACCGTGCTTACATCTGAAGAAATGCCAGAACCCCCCTATTGAAAACACGTTCAATCCGTCAGACACGCAAAATGCTGTTAATTATCTTTCTGTGAAGTGCTTTCTGAATGACCCCCGCGGGACCACGAGCCGAGATGCAGGTATTTCCTCCGTTGCAACATCTTATTAGCTGATGCTCTTATACAGTATGGAGGTAAACATTTTCGCCACCAAACCACTCGTGAGAGACCCTATGACTATACTGTACGACTGTACGATGCCTTCCCTATACAGAGTTCAATAGGTTGTTTACATCAGGGCGTGGCGTCCAGCAAACAAACATAACTAGCTGGCGTTACGTTGCCAGAAGAGCAGATAAATGTTTGTTTACTTAGACCAAGTCATTGGTGGGGAATGCAAGCTGTTTAGGGCGGGATATAGTGCTGTATGTGTTGTGCATGCTTGTGTGTGTGTGTGTATGCAAGTGTCTGAGTGTGTGTGTGTGTTGTGTGTTTGTTTCTGTTTGTAAGTGTACAGCATGTGTCCGTATGTATATACGTACGAGTGCGTGTGGTTATACTCAGGGGCCGATAAGACTTTACGCCACACATGTGCAAGCACTTCAGGGCCACCGTATGTAAACTCCGTACGAAAACCAATTTAGAAAACATGCATTGTAAATAGGAAATCGTGAAATGTTTATGCAAATGTAATTAGTAATCTAATGGTCTTTTTTTTTTCTCCTCCCATGTCAACAAATATTGATTGAGAACATCTGGCGAGATGCAGCGTGTTGTGAGGTCACCACATTCTTCCCGAGAACGTTGCGTTACAAAACCCCCAAAATCTAATCAGTCACAATAAGCTGCATCCTGCCAAGTGAAACGTTATTGAATGTACCAGATTATTATTCCTGGTATATTATCCGGGTGCATGTGTTTGGTCCAACAGTCCTATACCCGCCAACGAGTCCGACACCCTACCCAAGACCCAAACCTAAAGCTGTGACCTCACAGGAAGCCACAGGTGATTTGTAACCCGCAGCATGGGTTGCTTGTATAACCTGCCATGCACCACAGGTTCGTTTTAACCCGCCACGGCTGAATTTTAACCACAGGTTAGTTGTAAACGGCAGCGCATGTCGGGAGTGACGGTGTAGTAAAGTAAAGTAAAGTTCTTTGTTTACCCAGGGTGGACTAAGCCAAGGACTTGTTTACAGCCAGGCCCTGCTCATAGAACATTTCATGGTAGGGGTTCAATGCCTTGCTAAAGGGCACTTCAGCGGTGGTAATTTTAACGTGCCGGTCCGGGGATGCGAACTGGCGACCTTCCGGTATCAAGACCGCTCCGCTAACCATTCGGCCACCGCTGTCCCTGTTGTCGAGCCAATGCCTGTAGGACCGTTAGTATGTCTAACAAACGTATAGCACCCCTTGCCTATTCATTGGAATGACTACCCAAAACTTACTCCATGATTCAAATAAATATTTTACCGTATTTACTTTGCTTGAGATTAATCTCGTATCCATTATGTATGAACTTGACATTATACTAAACATGCTCACCATAAACATTGTGTTGCATAGTCTTTGGAACTCTCTTCGGTGCATTTACTGCAACAATACATCCGATAGTTAGAAATTATGTGTGCATTTAAGACTGCATGCCAGATGGTTGGCTACAACAATGGTCATTTTCATGCTCCCGCATTCACAAGTACAAGCACATTAGAGTGGGAATTCAATATCATCCCGTTGATCTTCTCGTGTAACGTACAATGCTTTTAGTCATTCTCAAACAAGCCCCACGGTCTGTTTAAGTCAAAGTCATTACAGGGGATAACAGGCGTGTTTTAAAGAAGGAAGTATTGTTAGATGAAACAGATAAAATCCCTTCTGAGAGATTATACCATCGAAGATGGCATAAACATTTCACAACTTAATAGCATTTTGCTGCCTGTACCATTTTCTCTTTGGAACTGGATTTTGTGAACTTTGTAAAAAGGCCATCTGAGCTGCCATTTTCAAACGGGTGACGCAAACTTGTCAGTTCACCACCAATCTGGGAACCCATTCGAGCTGAACCTGTCTCGAGAGATTAGTTCAGGGCAGCCGTGTTGCATTTAATGTTGGTGAGTGACGTCATAAAGATATTCCAAATGGATGAGATCAGATTTACTAAAATATATTAACTAGACAGAATGATCAGATTGAGATATCATCAAAAATCCTGTCCATGGCATGACCCAATTCACCAGCAACATTTCAATGCGTGTTTTTACAGGAACTCTCCCTTTTCTTCTTTAAATGTTATGGGTTCTGATGATCAGTAGCGAGATCTTGATAGAGGCCAATACAGTTTGATTTACAGAGACACACTTTAGAAGTCATACTCTTAATCTACTCTAATGAACTCAATCCTTTTAAGCCTGGTTACAAAGTCAAACTCCTTCAAGTATTAAACAGACTCAATGGTGGGATATTCATATTGTCAACTTAAAACCCACTTTGTGCACAGTAGCAGAATAACCTCATTACAGTTTTCTAAGTTGGCAGATTTGTCTTCACCTCAATGCCGATGCTTAATTAAAGTTCTGGAACGTGCGCTGGGCTCAGTACAGGACAGGGCCTGGGCATAATCGTGCCTCCAGGACCACAGCTCCTACAATAAAGGGAACTTGACTCCAGTGTTGTTTTTGGCAGAACATTTCTATTTTAGTTTAGCCGTAGTCTTTGGACTGAAACTTTATTTAGTTTAAGTAAAATTTTAGTCACCTGGAATGTCTTAGTGTTAGTCTAGTTTTAGTCGACTAAATGTCATAAGATTTTAGTCGACTAAATCTACAGTTGATTTAGTCGACTTGATGCCATCGTAATGAGTGTTTTTAAATGACTTATACTGGATCTCTTGTCCACTAGTCCCTTCCTAACATTTTAGTCTAGTTTTTATTTGTCGATGAAATTGTCAGTATATTTAGTCTTAGTTTTAGTCATCGTAGCTTAGTTTTAATTTAGTTTCCATTTGTTTTGGTCAGTGAAAATAGGTAGTCGTCTTAGTTTTAGTCGACGAAAACAACACTGCTTGACTCGGATTGATGTCAATTTATTTCCGAAGCTAGCCTTGCAACCTGGCAGGCTAGGTGACCTTCAACCTGGCAGGCTAGGTGACCTTCAACCTGGCAGGCTAGGTGACCTTCCACCCATTTACAGCTGGCCTCCGGCTACGACTTGCATCTAGGGCAATGGGGGTAACTTACATTGTGTGTATTTGTAAATACAGTACAACCTTTCATATGAGCACATGTGTGAGCACTCTGGTGGCAGTGACGTGCCATTCCAACTCAACTACCATTTTAGGGTCCCACATGCGCATCGGTGTGTCTTACAGAGTCCCCATTCATATGGAATACACTATGTATAGAGACAGTCTCAACGTGTGGAGAGACTATCTATCTAGCCATTCGACTAAAAGCCTCTCCAAAACATGCTCCGATGAAGGTTAACTGGAGAGGTGTGGTGCTTACAGTATGCGGACGTGTTGCTAATCAGTCCAACCACAGGTGATGTGTCCACGTCCATGGGGGTCAGTCCCCATACTGTATATGGTGTAGGGTGGAAAGAATAGGCCCTCCACTCAGAGAACCTGGGTTACACGTGTACAAATCTGTTCCACATGTCCAGAATGTACAAATGTAACTTCAGTACTGCTTCTGGCTAACAAAAGAACTATATGAAACTATATGAATTATATTTTCAGATACACTATTATAAAGACCTACCGGTAATCTTTTCGAATGGCATCGAGGCCGTTGCAGTACAATAATGCTACTGTGCGACTATCCTGCCAAAAATGTCACGTTAGTCCGTGATTTACATGTGACAATATATACTTAAGCTCTCTTTAAATTTATGATGTATTCTAAAAAGGTAGAAGCAAGTCTTACAGCTTAAAAATGTACATACAAGACATGGAACGAACTTGACAGCAGCTCAACACAATACCATGCAAAGCATCCGCGGGATCAAACCAGATGTTTTACATTTGGATCGACTTCTGCATAATCTAAACACATTACTTATTATTGCAATTACTCAAGTCTTACAATGTAATTAGACATCATAGGCTTCATTTCAACATCACAAATGATCTCAAGCATGTATTGCCAATTCAGTTTACTGGTCTTTGAAATTCTAATTGGACACACGTGGCATAATATGTACACATAATGCATGCTACAGCTGGCAACTGAAGTGCAGCAGCACCGTGTGTTTTGTAATGTTTAACTGTGACACACTAACTGGATGAACTCTCAGCGGAGATGTAGTGCAACATAAACTTGCTCGACACCTTTTTATCGTCTCCACCAGGCCGAAGGCATGGGGAGAGAGTCTGTTTTGCACTCCGTCCGTCCGTGTGTGTGTGTGTGTGTCCGTCCGTCTGTTACCAGCTAATCTCCGGCACCGTTAACCCAGACGATGCAACATTTTGCACACACCCTGGATGCCAACGATGAACCTCTGCTCCTAAACGGCCTGTTATAGCGCCACCAGGAGGCCGACTTTTATAAACACATTTCTTTATATTACTCCTCCAGATTCTGTTCAAAAATCCCGCAAATCGTTACACAGTATCTCTACAGTCATGTGTTCAAGACGGATGTCCAATATTTCATAAAATGCCATCATAATTGGCTAACATTGGCTTTCAAAGTTTGCAGGATTGGCCTGTTTTGAACAAAAAGACACAAATCATGAACGCAGCGTGCAATTTACGTGAAATCTTTCACGAACTTTCTACTTTCTACTAGGCTGAGGAATATGTCCCACCCTTTTCACATTGGCCTCAAATCATTCACAAATGCCTCAAAATCATTTAATTGCCATCCAAGGCGTGATAAGAAATGGCACCCTTTTCACATTGGCCTATTATAGCACCACCAGGAGGCCACAACCTGACCTGGCATGGTGGAGACTGGTGCCACGAGGGGCACTTTATCTAGTTTTTATTATGTCTTACTTGGAAGAGCGATATGGACAATATATAATGGATCAATACAGTATCAATACAATGAAAATAATGTATCATACTATATAGATTTGATCACATTATCGATATTCATAATGAAATGCAAACATTCTGTGGACCAGGGCAACTCTAAAATATATGAGCGTTAATGGCTAATGCCCTTTAGGAAAGCCCTTCACAGTCAATGAATGTAGTGTAATACCGTACCGTGTTTTTCTCAATTCGTCATTGTCAGGATAATCAGTCAGAATAATGAACAAAATAAATGTATCATAATTAGAATTTAAAAAAAGTACTACGTAATTAAACTCTGATGTGAACCGTCACAAAATAGTTTCAAAGAACAAGAGGTCATGCAGCTCGTATAGTCACGGTGCAATAACATTTTTTTTTATTATTATTACTTTTCAACAAAGTAAACGATGTCTTAGCACCCGTTCATTGTGCCAAAATGGACAACGTGGTTGTGGTTATCTAAACTCCAACTATATAGTCTACTGCCCAACCACTCACTGTTCAGTCTAATGCCTCCTTTATGGAAGAACAAGGGAGGAAACATCAACACATACGAGTGTTAAGTGAATCCGAGTGTCCCTTGAAAGAAACCAAAGAGAGAGCGTTATCAGCGGGAGATTAGGACGACATTGTATAGGACTTTCTGGCTCCAAGTGCCACACTGTAGCACAAGACAGGCTCAGAAAAGCTCTGTTTGAGTACAACCGTCGAATCAGTCAAATTACACAGAGCAGGTTAACGTCTTAGTAACCGCGTATACTGCATTTCAGACTGGAGGATAGAGGCTCCTCCTTGTACATTATCATAGATTGCACTCACCTGGCTTGTATGCACAACAGGATTATCCACGTGAAAGTGTAAAGCCAACACTTTTGAAACTTGTAGTGTGTACTACTGTGCAACGCTAATTCATATCACATGCAACGCTAATTCATATCACATGCTGGCATCTCAGTGTATACCTTGAATGTAATTATCAAGACCATTTATGTAGAATATAACGCGATGAAACACTGCAGCATATAGCACTCAACCGGTCCTATTCAAATGCTCCGTCTCCTGCCATTTAAATCAGCTCCTAATAAAATTTGACGTGCCGACTGGAGCCTGCTTTTATCTACCGTACTGTACTGTAAGTCACAACAAGAGAGGAAAGGAGGGAACTATCAAAGCCAGTGTTCTATGTCCCATATCCAATATAAAAACTTCTCCAGGCCCTTAATGGCTTACCTCAGAGAGTTATTCTTCCTGACTAAATAAAGTCTCTCATGAGGACTCCTCTTGGACTTGTGAGAGGAAACAAGAGAAACATGGGGGAAAAAAACAACAATATCATTGTGTTACTTCAACTCGGGAGGAATTTGTGGGCATCAAATCAAAAAGATGAACCCAATAGAGAATGCTGCAGACACATCAAATTGCATTTGGCTATCCTATTGAAACCAAAGATAACTAGAAAGGTGTGCTCAGTAGAGTGCAAATCTCCACCAGGAAGCATGTCCTATACATGTACATGTACCTGTTTTTTGGGGGGTTGTGCGGGCAGGCGCAGCGATATAGCTGAAGCAACAGAAGCCGCGCTTTTTTGGGGCCCGAGGAAGGGCCTGGCCGTTCCTACCGTAGTAAACTGTAAACTCTCTCTCTCTCTCTCTACCGCGTCTAAGACTACATTTCCTGTCAATATTAACCAGTGTAAAATGTAGTTCAATGGGCGGTAAAGGGAGACGCTTTAATGTGAAGGGCCCTTCACGGCGCCCGCCGGAAAGAGTGTGTTTATACTGGGCTGCTTACTGGCTCATGTTACAGACGTATTTGCTTCCGGTGTTTCTGTGAGCAGTTTTACCGCATACTCTAGTCTGCAGTCGCCTGGTAAAGTTGAGTTTTGATTCTTTGAACAGTCAAAACAAGACATAAAAGAACCACAGACACTTTGAAAAGAGAGGGCAAGATAGATGGAGTTAAAGGTGGCATTGGAAAATGGAACCACAGCAACACTAAGCGAAACACAACAGCTTCCATCCACACTGAGTGGTGAGTGAAGTCGCATGCCGGTGAAAGACAACAACAGTAGTCATAAAGATGGACACATGCCCGCGTTAAATAAAGAGACTACTTAATCAACATTCCTGAATCCCGAAGCTGTCCCATTCATTGTCACAGCCACACAGACGGCAGGCACAACTATGTGAGGAGCAGCCTACAGCCCACACTATTTCGATTAGCTCCGTTTTGGAATGGTTACGGACATATATTTCGACATGTAGCGTGTTTTGCGATTTGCAACCTGTTTGAGCCTATAGTATATGTATATTCATTGTTTCAGGTATGCTGCAGCTGAGCCACGTTGAGGGTTTTTAGTCTGAAGTGGCATTTACGGTCCCGTTCTGCGTTCACCGCGGGGGGCCCTGGGCTGTCAATCTCGCTTCGGGGCCCCAGAGGAACATAATAGCCGCTACTGTGTGCGGGGCAACCAGAGCAGTTCTTCAGTGATAGTGTTCAGTTCCACTGCACTCCTTTGAGTGAATTCCAGCTTGTATATAAGACAGTGAACAATTGACCCACTTCTTCAGTCATGTACTGTACTTGTGTTGTGCCGTGACACTAAAGCTGATTCTGATTTAGCAAACATCCAGCGGTGTAAACAATAAATCAATTGACTATTACAGTGCTATTGCATGAGCTTATTTTTGCTGTAGCTGAACCCTTTATTAAATAAAAATATATGGGGGTAGCATATCAATTAATCGTAAATCGAGGTAAAAGTTTGAAAGAATCGTAACGTTGATCGGAAGTCATATCGCCTATAGCCGTAATTTGAAATATAAATGTCATTTACATTGTAATTGGCCAGTTAGTAGACTAGATCCCACAAGTGGACAGGCTTCCGATTGGCTAGAGCCGGCCCGTAACCTGGCAGGGTGCTTATATCCCATTGCCTGCTGTGATCGGTTAGTTCTGGTCCATTGATTCAAGGCACGTGTATCCCATAGCCGGTATGGTTGACACCGTGCACAATAAACATGACACTGATCGACTAGGCAGCACTTTGTGAGATTAGCTGCGGACACAAACACACATATATAGCCCAGACAGACAGACAGACTGTTTCAATATCTCTGCCTGGCCAAACACAAACATGCACTCTGCATCACCACTACCATGTAGCCCTGCAGGCCTGTTGTTGGAGGCTGTAATCTGTATAGCCACCATGACACTTGCCAAGGGTCTACCTCAGCCTTTGCACCACGTGGTTAATAAATGGTTATAAATAGAACCCCGCGGCCTGTAGTACGTTATCTGTGGAACAGCAGGCTGCCGTGGCCTTTCGTTTCCTCGATGTACGGCATATATGCACTTACGTTATCAGTCTGGCACGTGCGCTTGCCGTTTCCTTTTTCCTCATCAGCGGTGGCATTCCCCGTCACGCTGGATAGGATGACATGCAAAATGGCTTATTCAAGTAATGGCTGATATACAGTGTATTTAGTTGCATGCGGGTGTCGCCTGTACCCAAAATGGAGCGCATACGTTTGGTTTGACATACTAATAGTCGGACATTAGTCCTGACAACCCCGTGGGGCTCCCGAAATGCATGGCAGGTTAAAACTAACCTGTGGCTCCCGACATGCGTGACAGGTTAAAAGCAGCCCGTGGCTCCCGACATGCATAACAGGTTAAAACTAACATGGCAGGTTAAAACTAACCCGTGGCTCCCGACATGCGTGACAGGTTAAAAGCAGCCCATAGCTCCCGACATGCATAGCAGGTTAAAACTAACATGGCAGGTTAAAACTAACCCGTGGTTCCCGACATGCGTGCCTTGCGTGGCAGGTTAAAACTAGCCTGTGGCTCCCGACATGCGTGGCAGGTTAAAAGTACGTCGGACCAAACACATTCACCCACCAAAAATAGCCGATCTACATGCATACGGTCCAATACAAACACTGAGTAAATGCTCTGGACAAATCAACAAATGGATGTGCCATAAAACTGGAGTCTTTTTTTCAGTGCCCAGCTTAAAGCCACAGGCCAAGCCAAAACCCAATTGGTGTAGTCCTGGACTCAGACCTGAATTTCAAAAGCCACATTAACACAATTACAAAGTCATCCTACTTTCACCTAAAGAATGTATCACAGGTTAAAGAATTTAGGCTATACTTACTGTACAGTATGCCTCCTTTACTTATGTAAAGCACATTGAATTGCCTTGTTGTTGAAATGCTATATATATCTATTAATGCACCGAAACATGTCTGTCTGTCCTTCTGTCTGTCTGTAGCCTACACTTACTTATATTAACCTGACTCCGCCCATCTGGCGAACATCATTTGCTGTTCATATATTCAGACTAGTACAGTAAATGAATGTCTTTAATCTGTGTTCGGAAGTACAAAGAAAGTGTGATTTTACAAATAAATATAAGGTACCCTCAAGGTACAGGAAACCCTTTTGGTGTTTTAAGCATTATGTTATACTTTAGCTATTGAAAAATAGCAGATCTACAAGCTCGTAGAGCGGCACTTGCTTTTTGAAAAATCGTGAAAATGTGTCTCAAATCTTTGAATATATATATTCGTTTTTAACTCAATTATTTGCTTCTGGGGGGTCCCTGGAACAAAATATTGTCAGATGGGGGTCTGCAGCCAAATACAAATAATTGTGGGGGTCCTTGACATGAAAAAGGTTGAGCACCACCGACATAGAAACATAAGGGTTTTTCAGAAAACTGTTTTAGAAGCCTTTCTTTTTTAGAATCGACCTCAGGTCTAAATGGGTTAAACTTGACTTGTTGCATCATGACGCGATTGACGTGTTGTGAGCTTGTCGATCAGAAATCTTAGGTACATATAACACCGACGGGCAACTAAGTATATAAGGTTTAAGACGCCCACATTTTGACAAAGTCATCAGGGTGTTGTTTTTGTTGTTGAACCAGGACACCTTCGTTCAAAACCTCCCAAACATAAACAGTCTAATTAGGCCAACTAAAACTTTGTTTTACCCAATTTCTAAACCAATACAATCATATGAATATGCCTACAGCCTTTTGCTCCTATTTCCCTGCTGTAATCATGTTATTAATGGAAGAAACCGGCTTGTTTAGATATCATATCCCCATGATAATTGAATCCAAATGTTTTGAAATGAAAGCTTATCCGGGACCAGGCTGTTGGCCTGTATCATAGATGAATTGATTCGGTGTACGTAAATAAACTCTGGGATAAGAACATTTGTACACGAAAAAAAGCAAACACTAACCTTGTTTCCCTGTAAATCCAAAGAGGCAAGTTATCGTTCTGACATCACTCATGGATCATGAGTCCAAAAAAAAGAAAAAGAAGCAGCATGCTTTCTCTCTACAAACATCCTTTTTTTTTTTTTTTTTTTACCCCAAACAAGTCTTGGAATGTTGGTTGCCACAAGCTGGACAGAACTCAGCTCAAACCAGTTCAATGTTTATAAAATAGGCCCCTCTTTAGACAAGGCAGCAGTCGGCATCGGGTTCCTAGTTTCACTCCACAGCATATGTGCCTTTCACGCAGCTGCTTTTCATAATCAGTAATTGGATTCACTTGTTTTAATTTAGTTCACTACTGTAGGCATGTTCCATAACTCACTACAGATATGTGATTATCCAAAAGCTTTATGTCCAATTTCCTTTTCAGTAATTGCCCCAAGAAGAGTCCTGACACCCAGGTCTGCCAGCTTCGATATTTAACAACTGTAAACCATGCAAACCACACAGGCTGCCACCACGCCTGCTTTGCATACTGTGTGTAGGACGTAGAGAACATTACTGTTACTGTAGGAATATAATGGCACCTTTCCACTGCATGGCAATGACTCTACTCGACTCCACACCTTTTTGTCAGGTGAAACCCGTCAAAAAATAAATACAAATTAAAAGGATAGAGACTGAACCGGAGTGATAGCACCTTGTACCAATGGGTCCTGGTTCCAAGCACGTTGAGGCAATACTTAGGATCACAGGCAACAGTGCAGACATTGCGGCATGGCAGACTCTTCTACAGCATGGAAGCTGAAGAATTATAATTAATACTAATAATACTACTAATAATAATAAGTATTGTTATATAATAGTGTTAGTGTATTAGTTTGGCATTTACTGTACATTTGTTTTGCATAACTAGAATTTAATCTCTCCCATCCTATTAGGAGCCGTGGGCAACGCTTTTGTATTTATTTATTGTTTTACAGCGCCTAGGGAGTAGCAGTTGGGGTTCAGATTCTTACTCAACGACAATTGATACTATAAGCCGTAGATCAAACGGGGAACCTTCCGATTCCAAAGCGGCCGCTAGCACACCGAGGAGAGGATTCACAGAATCTATTGAGGAATGGTACTTTCCTCACCGGCATGGAAACGAACTAAATAAGGGAGGAAGAGAAATGTAGGCCTATACTGCATTTTAATAAATTGAATAAATCATACTATAAACGAGCGAATGTCTGTCTGTCTGTCTGTCTGTCTGTCAGAAACAAACACTTATCTCCTCATTGCCTGCACCAATCGCTCCCACTTTTCACACAGGCATTGACCATAATAATATGGAGGTCTTAACGAAGCCATTTTTCCAATAAGATTAATAATGAATTTATTAGTGAATAAAAACCCGTTTATTTGTCCGTGGTCTATCTCCGACCGAGCCACACTATTACCACACATCTCTCCATGCCAAAATAAATCTGCACGCTCCCACAATCCAGCTAGGCTACTTTTTACCGACGCAACTGTCGTATTTACTGTACAGATATTGTTTTTACATCACCCATTTATATGAAATTATAATCCAACCCAGGGCGCAGTACCCCCCGCGGCCACCAGGGGGGTACTGAACAACTCATCTCCCCATAAATGCAATTACTACACTACTAACATGACAATGACTGTTTGAGACTTTCAGTTCTATGTATGACTATGATGTACTGTTTTTCCATTTCCAGTGAACAAGTCTATATTAAAGCAATTCTTCCTCAAAATACATATATCAATAATATGATATATTACATCACATTACCCACACTGTACATTTGGGAATACCTGTGCGACAGCCCATACTTTCTGTGCTGCATGTCAAACTGGGGTCTTTCATACTTTTCAAATGGGGGTCTGTGGGCTAATAAGTGTACATTTTACAGTCCTTGCCATGAAAACATTTCCCTACCATGCATTTATACAAATATTTTCATGTTATAGTGCTGTTTCTATTCACACAAAAAAGACACAAATATATTATACAAGTTAAAATGAAGAGCAATTAAATATATTTATGGGGGGCAATAGTCCATACAACGGGTAAGGACTATGTATATTAATACAATAAACAAGCAAAAGGGCATTGCCTGACCATGGATCACACCAAAGGACCTGCAACATGACTGAGGAACACGTTCCACTTCAAATCATATTTATCCAACTGATTATTCATCTTAAAGGATAACCTCTCCAAAGCAGCCACAATACCAAGCTATCAATGGTATACTTATGATTGTACTGCAGCATTTTCTTGCAAAAGAAACTACAGTAGCCTACTAATTAGCCTACTTTTGTGCCCAACCTAACTTCCCAAGACCATCTGTAAACAATTCCCCGTTCCCCCCTATCAGTAATGTGATCTATTACAACACATTACCCACACTGAACATCATTTGCTGTTCATATATTCAGAACGGGTAAGGACTAGTTGAATAAATTGAATAAATTGAATAAATTGAATAAATTGAATAAATTGAATAAATTGAAATTATTATAATATAACTATGTATTAATTATAGCTATACTCATTATGTGGTCACTATACACTAAGTATCATGACTAATGTCAATAATATAATATATCCGTCTACGCCAGGCCGAAGGCATGGCCGAGACAGATATATTATATATAGACGGTGTGAAACTGTGCGCGCACGGTGCACACACACTCAACAAGCTCTGCCCCACATTCTCGGCCTGTTATCACACCACCAGTATAGGCTGATTTTTGCAACGCACATTTTTGGGTATTAATAATAATAATAATAATAATACTTTAGTTGTATAGCACCTTTCATGACATGAAATGCAGCTCAAAGTGCTTTACAGAACAATGGAGAATAAAAGAAAAGCAAGGCAACGACATTAAAAAACAAGCAGTAATGCAATACAGTGAGGACATGAATAACAAAAAAATAAAAGATCAATTAAAAGCAATGTTGTAGAAGTGGGTCTTGAGCTGAGCTTTAAAAATGTCTACAGAGGCTGCCTGACGAAGGTACAGTGGGAGCTTGTTCCATGCCGACGGCCCGTAGAAGCAAAACGCTGCTTCCCCGTATTTTTTTGTTGCCATTTTTTTAGGCAAAGCGAGCAGGCCAGCAGTAGGGGGGGCGGTTTGGGACATATTTAGGCAGGCAGTCATGTAGGTAGGAAGGTGCGAGACCATTGAGAGCTTTATAGTTTATAGTAAAATCATTTTAAAATCAATCCTAAAAATTCCTTCAGATTATGTCAGATATTGGTCATAATATGACCACTGACCACCAACCACTGACTTCCCAGCCCAGGATGGAATATTATTCCATCCTGGGCTGGGAAGTCAGTGTGCCTAACTGTGCGGAACGGATTTTTTAGAATCCATTTATCTCCGATTGTTTTTCCAGGCTGCGTTATTGATAAAAAAAGCTTGATTTGCGGATCATCACGGTTACAAAATGTATGTTTTGGGTGAATTAAATAAGATTTGCGTGACATTTTTATACTTCCGGTCTTCCGTTTTTTTAGTCAACGGCTTTCAAAATAAGACGCTCCTCCATTCACTTAAATTATGGCATTTATCGAGTACGAATCCAGCCACTAGATGGCACCAGGTGCCTGGCATCTACGACCTCCCGGAGACAACGTCCAGCCAATGTGGTTACGCGGATGTCTTGACCATCATGCTGCATCAACCAACATGGACAGTGGTGGAAAAAGGGTCTCAAACCAGGACATGAGCTGACTTATTATGCAAGTGGCGTCTGCAGCTTAGTGCTGGAAGTTTTAGTGCTGGGAAGACTGTGTTGGTCGCAAACCACCTGTGCAACAGAGAGGCAAAAAGGGAACTGTTGGTGTTAGACGACAACAAGCGTCGGGCGTACCAACTAGCCCAACAAGTATACCTCGGTGTTCAGCTAGCTGGGCAGGACACTGTCCTACAAACTAAGTGACATCAATTTAAGGGTCTCGCTTATCTTCCACCTCGCTGAAACAACCTGCCTGCGCTAGCATACTGCAAATCTCCACGCAAGCCCTGTTCTCCCACTTATCCCACTGCATCAAGGAATACATGACATCCTATTATATATTTTAAAAAAATATTATCGTTTTACCAACTGGACCAATTGGCATGAAGCTTTGCACACACACTCTCTAGAGGCCAAAGAAAACTTCTGCCAAAACTTTGCACGCAAATCTTCCCACCATTTCCCACTAGGCCAAGGAAGAAATGCCACCCTGACATTTTCCAAAGGGGCCTAATGGTGGCGCTATAACAGGCCGATTCATGGCCTATAACTCTTGTTGATATAAAATCAAAATCATAAAGATTCCTTGGATCATTACAAATAAGCCACAGCTATTTCCACCAAGCTTTCCGCCAAGTTGCGTTTTCCTTGCGAAGCACAGTTTTTGCTACTATAGGCCTACCAGTTTTGTCCAAACCTCACCCACATTAGTACGCATTATCTCTGGTCATGTGTTAAAGATGCATCTGTCAGATTATTAGTTTTAAGCTAAGGAAGAACCTCCACGTCTTATGGGACTTTTAGCCCACTTCGCAATTTGGCCTATAACTGTTGAACCGTAGGTCAACAGTCAACATCTTTTTTTCCCTGGATTCATTGGATCATATATGCCGCGACATACAGGCCCCGTTTGTGCCAAAATTACATTTTCACAACTACCCCTCTCCATCATGGTGACTTGACACCTGTACACATGCATTACAACTATACCCATAAAACAAGAATGACACAATAAACTCAATAAACACGTTCCCTTGTGCAACTAGATAATAAGCATCAATAACACATAACAGACCATAGGCAGAAAGGGTCTGCTGGGAAATCTCTCCTCGGCTACTAGCAGCCCAAGACGGTACAATATGTTTGTTCTTTTGTTGATACTCGTTCACCTTGTAGTGACATATGAGTTCATTGCTGGCTCACCAATTTCTTTTAGCCGTGCATCACTGGCTGCAGCGTTCGAGTGAGAAGAACTTGGAATCATACATTAGCATATTTCATTAGATCTTGGCCCGGTGCATCAACGGCAGCTTTATCCCATTACATGATCACATGTTAGCGCCGCATGTCATTCACATAGCGTAAACATCTGTACTGTCGAGAGCAGTGTGAGCAACGTCTGATTGTCTGGTGAACCAGCTCCGATATATACTCCTCCTGATACCGAGATGGAACACGCTGGAAGGCCAATCTGAGCTAAACACATTAAATGTTCCGTTTCACCTGTAGAACGAATGGTCATATCGAACCATCTGTTTAAACAAAAAGAACGGACTTTTGTGGATGGTATAAGTGAGTTATCCTTCCTGATTGAATAAGGTCAATGAGCCAGATAGCAAATAGTCGATACGTTTTAAGGGGGTGCCTCATGCACTAGTATGGCTAACGTCACCGCATATACTTCTTGTTGAGTCATAGGGCTGGAGGCAAGAAGGCGGAAAAAAAACAGTATGGAGTGACCTTATGATGCTGTAATTTAACGTAGACCATGTCACTTTTTTTCTAAAAATAACAGCCGTTTCGGACTGAAATAGCAGCTCTATTTCTGTTTGGTGTTTCTGTTGGATGCCTCTCGTGCACTCTCTCTCTCTCCGGGGGTAGTGTGGGAGGAAGGGAGAGAATGTGTGATTTTGTTTTTCACCCCCCCCCCCCCCCCCTTAACCCATTTTAGGCGGGAACCCCTTTTGGTGTTAGCATTATGTTATAATTTAGCCATTGAAAAACAGCAGATCTACAAGCTCATAGCGCGCCACTGAGTGGCGCGCTATGAGCTTGTAGATCTGCTATTTTCGAAAAATTGTGAAAATGTGGCACACATCTTTGAATATATATTTCAGAGCAAACGTTTTCAACTAAAATATTGGGGTCGTCCCTGGAACAACATATTTTGAGATGGGGGGGGTCCGTGGCCCAATAGAGATAATTCCGGGGGTCCTTGACATGAAAAAGGTTGAGCCCCACTGACATTGAAAAAGGTTAGGATTTAGAAGACATTTTTTTTTAATCGACTTCAGTCCAAAATGGGTTAAAAATAGAGGAGGGTTAGAGGCACAGAGCAGCCGGAACCGTTCTCAAGTCATCCCCTTGCAAAACTTTACCGACAGTTGTCTCTAAATGATAATACGCTCTATATCTGCCATATCGGCAATCCTCTTCCAACGAAGGCTATAAGGCGCGAACCAAATTCTTCAGTGAAAACTGGTCATTTGATTTATTAGGACTCAGGCCCTCGCTTGGTTGTACGTACGTATGTCACGCTATAGTCAAAAGGGCGCTCTAATGACTGGGAGCAAATTGATACCATTTGTCTCCACAAGCGTCTGGAACGGTGCGTTTATAGACTTACAGCTATAAGCCCCCCTATGTGTTGCGTGATTACGATGAAGGTCAAGAATTATGTCATTTGTCATCGCAATTCTTTTTGAGCCGTCTAGTTGGCGGCAGGCGGCTATGAATCACCGTGATGTGAATATATTACGCACCCTTCTCAAAGTGACTCGTCCTCTCTCTTTCTGTCTCTCTCTCTCATCCTCTCTCTCTCGTCCTCTCTCTCCCCCACTCTGATGGTTCCATCCTTAAAGGGACCCCTGTTTAGGTTGACGCGCCTTTAAAAGCCTAGCAGCTATAACAACTTCCCAGTGCCTATTCCTGACCCAAACACAGACGGAGGAATGTGTGTGTTATACTGTACACAAACAGACCCAAATTCACTGCGTAGGGATATTGCTGCACAACAGAGGACTGACAGTGATGTGTGGCTCAGAGGGGGAATACAACAACAGTGCACGAGGGGGGGAGTTACCGTTCTTATCGTTCGCGAATTCAAACTATAAAGGTTTTGTCAACACAGCGAGAGACTCAATTTGGGCCCACAAAAAAACGTTGGAAAAATCCACTGAATAACAGCCGTCTCCCTTCGCCCCTGTATAATAAGTGGGCTCCACTTGGACGTTCTGGGGATAATTATTACGCCGGCACTGAATCAACGGCAGTAGCTTCTGGTGAAAAGAGTTTATTTTAAGCTTGAACTTTGATTTGTTTTCTTGTATGAGTCAAATAAGCAGCAGGTGTCTGGCCCGGAGGATCCATGTGCAGCGTCCTGTGTTATCCTATGCCATCTCATCCCTCATGCTCTTGATACCTCTTTCCACATCATTTTTGAGAAAAGCCCCATCGTCCCGCGACTCCCCTCCCCGGGCATATTTTCTCCCGTAAGATACATTTCCACAGAACATCCCGCTGCTAATAAAGATGTCAAGTGAGATTATACACCCTTGTGATTGAAATCCGTGGGTGTATTTTTTTAAACCGTAACACCATCCAGGCAGTATAGTGCAACGGGGGGCGGCGTATATAAGTGCCCCCAAAACAGCAACGCTGAAGTTCTCCCACCTGATTATTTAGTCTATGTCATGAGAAATATTGACATGAAACCCCATCACCTGGTTCGAATATGATAGGCTGTCTTTGACAATTAATGTCTGAAAGGCAACATCGGGATGCCAACTGAATGAGGAGCTCCCACTCATGAGATATGGACCGATGACAGCAGTAGATTGGCTTGAAAAAGCTTTGGAGGAGGGGGTTCATCGTCTGGGCTCTCGCGTAGCCAAGATGCTCCCCCACCGCTGCCAGACATGGACGCAATCACTGCATCACGAACACGTAGTGTGGGGAGGCGGGAGGGTACAGCAGGACTCTATACTCCAACAAATCCCCCCTCTCTCTTTCAAACAAGAGAATGGCAATTCTTGGCTCTGAGGATCGATCACGCGATGATAATGTCATTGCCGCGAGGTTGAAGGATTACGACGCTGCAACGCACCTACAATATGGTGCAGTTTACGGAAAAAAACAGGCCCCATGATGATGTAATGTTTCTCAAAGGCGATAGGCTAAGGACTAAAACACAAAAGGGGCCGGGAGCAATTGGAAACAGATTTGACCTGACAATTGTGATTGTGTGTAGCCTGTTGTTTCGTGGTGCGTGTGTGTTGATAACATTGAGGGCTAGGTGGGGGGGGGTTCAAATTTCCCTTTACCCATCCGAGAAATCCACAAACACCGGGCAGCCAGGAGGAGTCTTAATACACAGAGATGAGCCTGGAGGTGCAGCTGATGAACGTGAGGGGAGCACAGCCAAGCAACATAAAAAAGGAGATCTCCGCTAGCCATTGAAGTGAATTTCGAACCAGTTGTTTCTAATTAGAGCCCCGGCTCCTGGGATCAGCCCAGAAGATACGTTCCTCCTGAATGTCTCGGCTTCTATAAACAACCATCTTCTGCTGGTTCTTGAACTGGCTGGGGCTTCAGACTCCGAGGCCCGACACTCACCCGCCCCCGCCAAGACGTCCATGCACACGCACGCACGCACGCACAAACACACACACACACACACACACACACACACACACACACACACACAGACACACACGCACACACACACGCAGACGCACACGCAGACGCACACACGCACAGTTCCACCGCTGCACTTTTGACTAATATAGCAATCATATTGGGAATAATTCATTGACGACATGCCGCAAGAATCCACCACAGCTATAACGGCGCGTTTGCCAGGAGGAGATCTAAACACTGCACGTCATAAGTCGTCCCCTGAAACAAGGCATCAGAGCTACGGGGGCTATCGCGATGTCATCTACACACAGCGCTAGCATTCAAGTGCTTCCATTTGGATATTTACTCAACATGCCATGTCGCTTCTAATCACGCTTTATTTCTCTCTCTCTCTCCCTTTGTCTCACCCCTGTCTCTACTGTTTTCATTCACCCACTTCACTCCCTATATCACTCCTCCTCTCTCTCTCTCTCTCCCGTCCCCATTACTCTGCGTACGTCCAAACATTTCCAAAAGTTACCTGAAGTGCAACAGTTCAGTGGCCTGTTCTCCTCCGTTTTCCCCCACTGCAACAACGGGTACTGATCAGCAGTTCTCCCCCTGGAGTTAGAAAAACAAGCTCACCTTTTGCATTATCAACCCCCGAAACGTCTGCTCAGAGCTATTATCGTCTTCTTACGTTACGAATCCAAAACCCACAGTTATGAATCTTAATACTGCGTGTGCTTTGAAGCCCGGTATCACAATGCATACTTTAGTGAAATATCTCCTTCCCTTTTGTTGCCAGTCTTTGATCACTAAGTAGGAGTGAAGCTAGGGAACTGTTACTGAGAACTTGATAGTGTACGAGTCACGCAGAGGACAGGCGGGGTTTTTGCAATCTTTTATGAATGACACAACACAATATTATTCCGCCGTTATTCATGTTTTAGCAATGTTATTTCACATTGTTGGGTTTTTGATGAAATTGAGGTTAAGATTTAATTAAAAAACCCGGCCAACTCCCATTTCAATTAAACAAACGACAATTTCCCCAACTCCTGCTCTTTACACAGTAAAAAGGTGAACGGGAGCTGGCGTACGTCCAAGTCCCTGGCAGAGGAGAGGAGAGAAGATGCATTGCATAACTCACTCACTGTCGACTCGTCAGAGGAGACTAGGATGCAGCCACGGGGTAATCCGGAGTCTCCAGGTCCTCCACTCGGCCTCAGCCACACTGCTCCAGGACCAGATGTCCACGACTAGAACGCCGTTCTTCCCCTCCCAGCAGCCTAACCCATTCTGACCCGAGATCAGATTCTAAAGATGTCTTCTACATCCTGACAGTTTTCTGAAAAAGCTATGTTTCTATGTCAGTCGTTCTTCGATTTTTCAAAAATAGCAGACCTACAAGCTCGTAGCGTGCCACTCGGTGGCGCGCTATGAGCTTGTAGATCTGCTATTTTTCAATAGCTAAAGCATAATATAATGCTAACACCAAAAGGGGTTCCCGCCCAAAATGGTCTAAAAGCACTGTTACAAAGTCTATTTATAATCAGTTTCTTGTTTGCAGACTGGGTTGTTGCCTCCACTCGCTTATCTTAAGTTATTTGAGAGAGTCGTGAGGTCATCGGGAAAAGTGATTGTTTTTTTTTAATCAAATCGTGACGTGTAGAAGTGCGAGTAATTGATGAGAGCCGGTGTGTAAATCGTTTTTAAGTGTTCGGTTTGGCACAATCAATATATCATCATCATCATCATCGTCAACCCATTTTGTTTATCCAGTTAATACTTCACTATAGTCTCATTTAAAAAGGAACTTGAATAGTTGAAATACAATATCTGTGTTCTTCATTTTTTGTTTACTTGTTTACCATGCCATTAAGATGACAAATACTACATTCATATATATTTAATATACAGAAAACGTGCATATGTAAATCATAATCAGATTAGCCTATAACGGGTACGTTATAGTAGACGCAATTTCACACATGCATTGCGAGTGCATTTGCTATTTGACCACTACATCGCGCAATGTTGACATTATTTTAGTGATGACTAATTATAGGTGATTGTGATTGTATTGTTATACTCTTGCTTAGTGGAGTCTACCACAGTATTCATTCTTTAAAGGTGGAGTGAATCATGATGGAAGTGCTTCAGGTTTTTGACAGACAGGCCAGCCCCTGGGAAAAGTGGCCTTGTGGTGGGGTCGAAGGCATTACGGGCTTTCAGTGACGCCTAAAGGCAAGCCCATTTGATACCCTGTAAGAGGAGGGGTAAGGTTCTAAAGTCAGTCTGGTATTTACAGGAAGCTACTATCGTTAACTCAGATCAAGGCTTAAGCCATTTTGGGCGGGAACCCCCTTTTGGGTGTTTTAAAGCATTATGTTATATATACTTTTAGCAATTGAAAAATAGCAGATCTACAAGGTGCCGCGCTACAAGCTTGTATAGGTCTGCTATTTTTTGGAAAACCGTGAAAATGTGGCGCAGATTTTTGAATGTATATTCTTTCAAGAGCGAATGTCTTTTCACTCAATCTTTACTTCTGGAGGGGGGGGGGGGTCCCTGGAACTATACCGTACATATTTTCTGATGGGGGTCGGCAGGCCAATTTCATATATTTTTGGGGGTCCTATAGTCCTACACAAGAAAATATTTGAGAACGACATGGGGTTTTTATGAAAACGCTGCAGGATTTAGAAGCCTTTTTTCTTTTTTTTTTTAGAATGGTCCTCTGGTGGAAATGGGTTAAGAAGGAAAACATTGTGAGGATGAGTATATAGCGTGCCTCCTCTCACCTTCCTCTCACCAGGATATATAGGCTCCTAGTGCTCCACGATGTCTGCAGGGTCTCCTCCTGCAGCAACGTTCAATAAACCACTGCCAACGTGCTTTGTAAAAAAGCACAAACTGTCACGATATCAGTCTGTTGCACACTTTTATTATGTAGCGTTGCCCTAGTGTTTCCTGTTCTGCCTAGTTGTCTTTGCCTGTCTTGTCTCACCTCCCTGTGATTACTAGTTTTCTCCACCTGTGTCCTGTTAGTCTCCTAGCCATTCCCAGTGTTGATTGTTTGTTGTGTTCACCTGTGTATTGTGCTCCCTGTGTCTACTTAAACCCTCAGTCCCTTATGTTCCCTGCTTGACTATAGATGTTGTTACAGTGTTCAGTCCTATAGTTATGTTCTTTGTATTCTCCTGCGTTCTCTTGTGTTCCTGTGTTTTGGAGAATAAATCAACTACATTTGACCTTCTCTGTTTCTGCAATTGGGTTCTAACTTCTACATCTTCTGAGTCGCACCGTGACACAAACAGCCAAAACTCGGATGTCACGCTATATAGCGTGTGAAACTCGGATGGCCCGACTTGGTAGGAACTTGGAAAAAGTGTGGCATGGCTACGTCGGCCTGTTCTGGGCTATTACGACAGCATGCTGTGACGTATCCCCCCATGAACAAGGACAATGAAATGCAGAACATTTTCCCCTTTCTGAAAACACGACCGGGGCCCGCAGCTGATGGATGGAATTGTTACAGGGTCTACTTAACAATCATCTAAATTTAGGTTCTGATTTCGTATTCCTTGTTCTGAACATCTATTTCTGGCACAGGGTCCGGCGGCATTACCTCAGCCCTGCAGTTTTGAGTGAGTGTGTGTGAGTGTGTGTGTGTGTGTGTGAGTGTGTGTGTGAGTGCTTGGAGGACTGGGCAAGAGAGACTCCTTGTCATCCAATCGTAACAGAAAACTTGTTGGCGTGTTGAACTCGACCCAGCATGGAGCGTAATGGCAAAACAGAGCCCATTATTCACATCCAGATACATTATACCCTCTGCAAACTGAAAACATGCTCATATTAGTGCTGCTCTGTTCACGCAGGGAGGTAGACGGGTCCAGTGAGAGCTCTGGGTTTCCTCAAAGCTTCTCCGTCAGTGCATAACCTTATTGGCAATTATTACAAACATACCTATTACAGTGAGCAAAGCACGTGTACGCATGCATCGAGCCTTGATTATGTTCTGTGGTGGTTGAGGTAAGAGAATGAAAGTAATAAGAGAGATAATGACATACATAAATATAGTCTGCCAAATGACTTTGAAGGGAGATTGCATATGCCCCGAAAACAGAACTAGAGACAGTTGATCATGCTATAGGGCTGTTGTACTGTACATTGCAAAGATATATCATTCTGAAATACACTTTTTTCTTTTTTGGTTTGGCGTGCCAAATGGGAAGGGAGAAGGCCAGGACAAGTGCGCGGGCAGACCCGGTTAAAAAAAACAATGGCGAATGGGAGGCCGACAGGCCACCCCAGCCCCCGATGGCGCGGTTCGCCCCGGCTAAATTTTGTCTCCCTTGGGGCGGCCCAGTCTCAAATGGACCCGGCCAAGGCCTTCCCACGTCGGAAAAATGTACTGTAACATATATATACTATACAGTATACATACACAGTGAGAGAGAGAGAGAGACTCTAAAATTACGTGTAAGTAGGCAATGGCAGCTGAACTAAGAAATGCTCCATGTGAAAGAGAATACAGTACTCATGTAGGTATTAGGGGCTATTAGCTCTGCCGTACAAGAATGTGAGTATTTTGGACCCCCGGTGCTATAACGTGACACAGTCATGCAGTGACCGAATTGCGTATATGCCTCCAACAAAACTGAAACCAAACCCAGTAACTAGACGCAGATGCCAAAAGTTCTGCTGCGGCAAAACGTCTGAATACCTTTCAGAGCATGAGGAGGCTCTGGAGCCGCTCTGCTCCCCTTATCCTATTTAGGCCTGAAGTTGAAATTTAAAAAAAATGACAGTTTCCTGAAAAACCTGTGTTTCTATGTCAGTGGTGCTAAACCTTTTTCACGTCAAGGAGCCCCCAGAATGATATGTATTTGGCCGCCGACCCCCCATCTGGAAATATGTTTCAGGGACTCCCCGCAGAAGCAAAGATTTGAAAAAATAAAAAGCTCTGAAAGAATATATATATTCAAAGATTTGCACCACATGTTTTAAGATTTTTCAAAAATAGCAGACCTACAAGCTCGTAGCGCGCCACTCGGTGGCGCGCTATGAGCTTGTAGATCTGCTATTTTTCAATAGCTAAAGTGTAACATAATGCTAACACCAAAAGGGGTTCCCAGCCCAAAATGGGTTATAGTGAGAAGTTGCTCCCGACAAAACCTGGCAACAGAAGCAAGGAGATGTTTTGTTTTTTCTCCACATACCACAACAACATGCTCCACATCAAAGAGGGTAAAAAAAGGAAGTTAGATGGGCCAAACGACGTGTTTTCTGGAGGATTATTGGACCCGGTATGATGTGTTATTGTGTTCCCCCCCTCAAGGAACAACCAATAGATTCCAAATGTGGCTAATGACCCGTCTTTATTGTAGCGCTGTATTGAATTCCCCCCCCACCCCCCCTCATAGTACAAGTGACTCTCACATGGGTTTATAATGCAATGAAGGTGCATAGCAACCATCCTGTCAGTCAGGATAATACATTAATACGGCTCAATAGAAAATGCCTTTCATCCACATTGGACTTATTACTCGGTTGCACAGGGAGGTTTATTCAATAAAATGGCGAGCGTTGTCTCACTATTTTGGACCGCGTTTTGTGGCAGGAAATTAAACTTGATTCATGAACGTTGTAATCGACAATCTTTCAATGTTCATGACAACATGTGCATGCAAGTTCTTGTTCCGCGCGCCGCATTAATATTGTTGCTTTTTCGTGGTTCGTCACAGCTGTGATTACTGGATTTAACACGCTGCAAGTAGTATCGAAGAATTCAATGTTGACATATTCACTGCCGCCATGTTTATTTTAAGAATATTTCATTTATTTTACTGTGTGTGTAGCATTGGGGAAACCCGATAGCCAAGTGGTCAAGGCGCACACTGTACCACTTGGCCACAAAACGTCCTGATCAGCGAGTCTCTGGTTCAATTCCCAGCTGGATTATGTGTTGAATGTGCGACATTATACGGGGATTAAAGCTAAATAAAATCTCCCGACTGAAATTTTTGGCCAAGTCCGATTATGCGATTTGTGAAACAGCATGGAAGGAGTCCCCCCCCCCCCCCCCCCCGCACTGGAGGACGTGTTTCCTAAACAATTGTAAAATGATGATGAATAGCTAAAGTATAACATAATGCTTAGTTAAAACACCAAAAACGGGTTCCCGCCCCACCTTTGCTTTTATGAAATATTCGAGACCATTCGGGTTTTTGGTATAGTTTGACCACTTCAAATGCTCCAATCTTTAAACTAAATAACTTTTGTGCAATCGATGTGTGTGCACTGTGCATGCATCTGCATTGAGAGCTTTAATGTACAACAACATGCTTTCATAGAAGAAGACTGACTCCTATGGAATCCAAATGGCTGAAATCAGTCGTGGCAACTGAGAACTTTAATCCATGGATATTCTGCACACTGTGCATATTATGCGAAGATTCATGATTGATCTCTGTGACATTAGCCTATTGATTATTAAGACTATTGTTTGAGTAGGTGTAAGGGTTCCTCAATGCGGTGCCGATGCACACATTTCTTTCACACATTTATTTAACTCGCAGATCTACAAGCTCGATACAAGCTAAACCTAAACCTGACCTTATGACACAACTGTCTTTAAAAATGTCAAAATGTAAGTACCGAAATAAACTATTCATTCATTCATTCATTCATGCAAGCTAATGCTTTTTATCAGTCTCTCTCTCCCTCTCTCTGTCTCACACTTCCAGTAACTCTCGCCCGTCATAGGTTTGCGGGGTATGTTGTCAGATTTAGTATGTCGGTGTTAATCAGAAGTGGGCTCTCCCCCTTGTCTGCGTGTCTCTGTGTGTGTGTGTGTTTGTCGGGAGTCGTCTTTCTCTGCGTGCACATTTTTTTGTGTTCACCACGAAAACCACGTCACGACAACGATTGATTGATGATACCTTATCTATTTGTTGGTGTAACTAATCGGAAATATCCATTTTGACATGGAACGGTAATCAACTGGTTCGCGACAGAATTGCATCATGGCTGCAGGCGGCATCCGGCAAGAATGAAGGATAGTGCAGTGTACGGTAAGGCTGCACAATGTATCGTGATCGAGGTATGAACATGCACAAAATATCAGTATTGTGAAAAGGCATCGGTATTGCGATATAATATATGGTCGATATATATATATATCGACATATTGATATATTGTGAGTGATATTGACTAAATAATGTTTCGTTTTCAATGTTGCAACACTTAACAATATGACATTTTAATGGTAATATCAATATCACAATATTTGGCACAAATACAGAGATATGAAATGTTGTCCATATATATCGTCAGCCCTAGTGTACGGTGGATCCAATACACTGGACGAGTGGATAGCGTGTGTGTGTGTGTGTGTGTGTGTGCGTGTGTGTGTGTGTGTGTGCGCGCGCGCACAAAAGCATGCACAAGAATCTCCGCCCTCGGTCAGTGGAAAAGAGAGGTGCTCACAGTTGCCAGGCTGGAAACAACAAGTGATCACAAAAAAGCAGATTTTGTAGATATATATATCGACATATTGATATATTGTGAGTGATATTGACTAAATAATGTTTCGTTTTCAATGTTGCAACACTTAACAATATGACATTTTAATGGTAATATCAATATCACAATATTTGGCACAAATACAGAGATATGAAATGTTGTCCATATATATCGTCAGCCCTAGTGTACGGTGGATCCAATACACTGGACGAGTGGATAGCGTGTGTGTGTGTGTGTGTGTGTGTGCGTGTGTGTGTGTGTGTGTGCGCGCGCGCACAAAAGCATGCACAAGAATCTCCGCCCTCGGTCAGTGGAAAAGAGAGGTGCTCACAGTTGCCAGGCTGGAAACAACAAGTGATCACAAAAAAGCAGATTTTGTAGGCAGAGGCTTTTAGCATTTGTACACAAAAAAAGCAAAAGAGATAAACAACACAAAACCGCAGGACAAACAGGGAACATGTTTTGACCAGACACAGAGTCTTCTTCGGGACCTCGTGTTTTTGAGGGGGGCTATAGCCCCTCTACTCCTATGTACAGCTTTTAGTGTGTGTGTGTGTGTGTGTGTGTGCACAAACTTTGTCCTACACACAAACGTCGTAGTGTGTAAACACAAACATTGCTTAACACAGACATTGATGACGAAGGTGAGGACGCAAATTCTAATTGCATGATGTAGGATGATAGGAGAGCCCCTCACTTCACACGGGTGTGATTTGAGGGGCGCTAGCCCCTCCTATAGAGGGTATGCACATGCATAAAGTGAGTGGCAGATCGAGTGGCAAAGTGAGAGGTAAAGTGAGTTTAATGTCGTTTAATGCAATCAGACAGGACTTTTCTGTTTGGATGTGTGGGCTGTCAAGGCCAGAAAGTAGTTTTTTGCCACTCAGTGGGCGTTCCCGCATAACTTCCGGCTATGATGATGATGATGTCACGTGCACACCCTCTATATACAGCTTTAGACAACCGCACGTCTCAATATTTGCCATCGACAATGAAAGGAGAAATTAGGTCAAATGTCCGTCAAATATGACCTACATTTGTGGCAACAGACATTCTGATCGGCCAGTATGAGATGATGCATGATGATCAGAGCGCCCCTCACTTCACACAGGTGTGATTAAAAAAAAAAAATTATCAGCTTGCAGAGCTGGTCAATGATCAGACTTTCTAGTCTAGTCACGTGGTCCAATAGCCATGCAGTGGCGAGATGTTCACGATTGGCTGCCCTAAGAATATATGATTTGCACTACATTTTCACGATTTTTCGGCGAGTGCCGCGCTACGAGCTTGTAGATCTGTTATTTTTCAATAGCTAAAGCATAACATAATGCTTAAAACACCAAAAAGGGGTTCCCGCCCAAAATGGGTTAAGACACGCCAAGTACAAACAAATGTACTGTATATGTAACACACATACAGCACCAGTGAATACCATGATGTTTAAAGTTAACCATAGAAATGACTCAATGCTGGCCCGGACGGTTAGCTCAACCGTCTGGGCACCTAGGCTGCCAAAACAGCTGGACGGCGTGCCGCGGGTTCGACTCCCTGTCACTCCCCTCCTGTCTGCTTACTGTTCCCTATCAATAAAGGCATAAAAAGCCCCCAAAACTAATCTAAAAAAGAAAAAAAAAAGAAATGACTCAATGCATTGAACATTTAACTACAGTATAAGGCTTCTTTCATTACTTAGCTCATGTAGTAGTTTGTGCGCCATACGTCAAACATTTTCACGTTTAAGGACCCTCAAATTGATGTATTTGGCCGAGGAGGAGCCCTCATCTGAAAATATCTTGTACCAGGACACCCGATAAGAGAAGTCAGAAGATATGAGATAAACAATACAGACTAGGTTTATTCTTTTTAAAAACACATTAACTGCCAGGTATTAATTCATTCAATAATTCTGCCGCTACTGCCAGTGTTTTGTTTCGACCCTTATTTTGAAGATGTGGACCGAGTATAGCCTAAACAAACGCTGTGTGAAGTCGCGGGCGATCGTCTTTGCTTTCACCTGGAAAATAAACGTTGTAAACTGCGATCAGCGGTTCTTTATGGCCATCAAATAAAGCTTGTTTGGACCAAGAACGCAATCTGGGAAAAAAGATAAATGCATTTTTGCTAATCAATTTACATTGAGGCCGCTGGAGACAGAGTTTTCACTTATGGTTAGTTTAACCCATTCTGAACGGGCACCCATTTTGGTGTCGGCATCATGTTATGCTTTAGCTATTGAAAAATAGCAGATCTACAAGCTCATAAGCTTGTAGGTCTGCTATTTTTGAATAATCAAAGAACGACTGACATTTTTTTATAATCTGATCTCAGGTCAGAATGGGTTCATCAGACCAGTGTGTGTCCAGTGGAAACCTCGTATGAATCTGATCTCAGGTCAGAATGGGTTAAGAGAAATAAACTGATATTATTATAACATTATTATCCTAAAATCCATGCTACAATCATGACGCGATAAACAACGATTCAAGTAACCACAAACTGACCAGAATAAGTCTTGTTGGTTTTGGCTTGATCTTCCCTTCAAAGGATTATGGTAAAGTGCGACAAAATAAAATATGTATTTCTTTTTCTCTTTTTTTTTTATGTCTACACATAATGTAACAGTGACTTTAATATGTCAAACGAGTTTGAAACATATTCCTTTTCAGCCAACATAAACATTAAACCTGTTGCTTCTAAATCTAGGAGGACATCTTGGGACATGGAGCCAGGTTGTAGAGCTTACTGCGGGGGGGAAAAAAATTATGATACCTCTCCAGTCTGATTTGGTAGTCTCGACCTGACGAGAGCAGCGAGGCAAGATAACATTTCACACTCCGAGGAAGGCCCGAAAGCTTCGCGAGGAACGGTATAAATCAAGACGGTAATCGAGTCAAGTTTTTACCCCGCGTTGCCAGATGTTGTGAGAGAAACAAAGCAACCAGGTCTACGAAAACAAGGCCAAAAAAAAGCAAGTAGGCCGCATCATAATAATAATAATCACACACACACACACAATAGAAATATCAAACGGTTTGAAAATAGCTGATCTATATACGAGCTCACACCGTGGCGTGTTGCGACGTGTTGCGAGCATGTAGATCAGCTATTCCCCCCCCCCCCACACACACACACACACACACACACACACACACACACACACACACACACACACACACACACACACACACACACACACACACACACACACACACACACACACACACACACACACACACAACCCCCCTCTTTAGGAGGAGCGTGCCCACATTGTATGTCCAGCACCTCGCTTTTTTAGTTTGAGTGGAGAGGGGTGAAGGAAATGATCCATCACTCAGGGTAAACTGTAAACAGCCTAATGACACGTGGCAATATAAAATGGAAAATTCAAATAAACACCAGTGGGCCTGTTTGGAGGCACTCCTGGTACAATAGCCCAAACACACTGGGCATTTGAGTAATCATTACTAGTCATAACTCAGCACACTGGAGATGTTAAATAAACAGTATACTTCTGTACGGCATATACAACAAGGTCCACAATTTACTTTAGCTGTATCACAGGAATCTGTGAGGTAAAGGACGCTCACCAGCCGTGGGGGGGGAGGGACAGTATCTTTTAGTGTCATGTCACATCCCTTTACCCTCTCTCTCGGGCCCGTTGGGGGGGAAAAACGTAGCGTGGTTTGGTCGTGGAGGCGTCTAGGGAGAAGATTTGTGGCCGTTGCGTGACATAACAAGAGGGCCTCGCTGTTTCAAAGGCCACCTTCCACTGTCCACTGACGACCGACTTGGTGAGTGTTCTATTCTATGCTTAGGAATATAAAATAACATCATATCAAAGAGCAGAGTGAAACCTCCCCTTTTCACAGACTTGATAGAACACCCGTTTCATCAGTCATACTTGTCAGTTGTTTCAACTACGATGAAAAGAGAAGAGTACCGCCGAAGCAGACAACCTGCAGCACTTGTCAGGTTAGAGAAAGAATCCTTATAGGTGCAAGGCTCGATGATGCATAATAGAATGAAGAGCGTGTGCGCGCGTGTGCGCGCGTGTGCGCACGTCGGCCTTCTTCAGCGTTGTCAAATGTTCCTCCTTGACGAACGTTTCCTCAGCGTTCACAACGCAGAGGAAGGCAGACTAGGCCGAAACGCGTACGTTCTCTGCTCGTCAGAGGTAAATAAAATTATTATTTCTTCATTCTATCAACTTTGATGAAGAAATCATCTTCACCGCTCAATGCTCTTTCATTCTCAGAACATCTTAGGTTCCAGAAATCTTTTTTTTTATAAAACCATAAGCCGGTAATTGTCCAGGACAATCTCGACGCTAACCCTATGAGTGAACTCCTGCCTCTAATTGACTCCTAATTGGACTTGATTACATGGCTATTAAAGGAGAGTGGTCCAAATCCAGCCAGGCCAAGCGCTAATACGTGCTGCTGCCAATTACCTTCAAGAAGCCCAGGTAGAGTGTACACCACAGGGACAAAAACCATTGGGCCTGATTAAAGCAATTATAAAAAAAATTAAATACAATTATTTGCATTGTAATAACAATCTTGGAGAAAGAGACACTGATAATCACTTAATAAATATTGCCGTCTTCATTTAAAGATAAAGAGATTACGTGGTAGTTACTGGGAATTAAGTAATTTTGTTGCGTAAAGCAATGCTCCCTCTCTCTCTCTCAAGCCTTTTGTATTTTTCTCGGTGTTGAATGCTGCGGTCAGTGTGATTTTTCTCCAAAAAGGTCTGCGCAGTCTGCGCAGTCAGCCGCGTATAGCGAGGCCACCGCCACAAGCCAATAACGTGCCCTTGCAGATCACAGCACTGTTTCATTAATGTCAGTCTTTGACATGCGTTTAATCTATACGCTTCTATGAGGTCTCTCGAATATATGTGTGAAAAAACCCTCACATCTATGTCATTCTGCAGGTCCCCCGGCGGCCATTACTAACCCAATATCCTGTCATTCTGCAGGTCCCCCGGCGGCCATTACTAACCCAATATCCTGTTTCAGAGTGAGAGAGCCTCCAGCCTGTTGCTTTTGGCCTCACACCAAATCATGGAAAGTATGAAAATTACCCATCGAGTCATGGGCCCGGGGCTCTTTAAAAACCATCAGTGCTCCTTCGAACAAAACCACCACATGGCTCAGGCGCGGTCCTGACTGGCACGGCGCAAAGAATGCCCCGCTGCCACCATCATCAGCGCCGCGAAAACCCTCTGACCCCCCCCCCCCCCCCCCCCGGACCCCGCCCCCCAAGAGGGAAAGTAAAGAGAACCAGGGTTATTTGGAGTTATTTGTAAGGCCACATGTTGCAATGACCACAAGGGCCAGCGATTATAGCTATGCAGAGAGCAAAGATAAACAGCGTTGACTTCCTCTATAGCCTCGTTATCAGCTTTTCTCATACATTCGCCGCCCTCTGTCTGTTCTAGGCCTGGGTCGCTCGACGTGTCATATCCCACTGGAGGGCTGGGCTCCACAAATAGCCTGACTTGTTGTCTGTGCATGTTATTGAAGTCCTCTTTCTCCCCCTCTGTCTGTCTTTCTCTCATACACGCAGACGCGCAAGATGGTATACAGGAATGACGTGAATTCAAAACACATCACCAACATGTTCAATTGCAAGAGTTTAGAATAGATCCTACAAACATTCTTGTTTGTTAAGTTACTGGAAGTCTCACAGTGCAGTGAGTACACGCGCGCGCACACACACACACACACACACACACACACACACACACACACACACACACACACACACACACACACACACACACACACACACACACACACACACACACACACAATTGTATTTATACTCTGTATCTATACACATGACAAATAAAATTAACCTGAACACACACACACAGACACACACACACACTACGAGTTGAATTAACACTGCATAATGTCAATGTATAGTATTTTGTCTCCACTGGTAAATTAATGGTGCATTTATATAGCGCCTTTATCCAAGGCGCTTTACATAGGGCATTACATTCACCCTTTCACACACACACATTCATACACCGATTGCGGCGGAAGCCATGCAAGGTACCAACCAGCACATCGGGAGCAATGTGGGGTTCAGTGCCTTGACCAAGGACACTTTGACAGGAGGAGCCGGGATTCGAACCGCGGACCCATGGATCATTGGACGACCTGCTCTACCTCCTGAGCCACAGCCGCCCAACTCACACTGAGCGTGCAAGTGTGAGTGTATGGGTGCACAGTGCACATCTTTTCTATGCGCAAGCATGTGTGCATATATGATTATGCAAATGAGATTCACATATCTCCCCAGTCACATTTAGGCAGCAACAGTGACAGCAGGTGCTTTCAAATGACCACCATAGTACTGTACCAGGACCGGTAGAGGTACCAGATAGCCAATAGTTCCTAGACATTTTGTCAAACCATCACTAAACCCACATAAATGCACCCAAACACCTGCCTGTAGAAAAAAAAACAGGGATGTGGCCAAGGAAACAAACCTACCTTCTATGATGTCACTGAGCATCATGAAGGTACTGAAAAAAAGACCCTCAGACATCAGCAACATTATGAAAATTACAAAAATATAATCGTCCGGGTGAAAATCACCCAGGTTTAGTGTTCTAGGGTTATAAGGAGGTTTTGGGGAAGTCAGACGTGAGTTTCCCCTGGTGGTACACGATATAGGCTTTGGGTTCCCGGCAACACACAGACCCAAGGTTCTGCAGAAACAGATGCTTGCCATGATTAATTGTGGCATGTCTTCAGTGCTAGACCTTGCGTCACAATGCTCGGTTACCCAACTTTGCCAGGAATTACTGGGAGCAAAAACAGCATTCATGCAAACGTGAAATGTGCGCCGCGTCTCGAACGTTGCTGTGGTGGATTGAGTGGAAAGGCTTGGGGGGGGGGGGGGGGCTGGCGGGTGGGGGGATTGGATCCAAATTGAAGCAAATTCCCTCAGTCCTTCTGTGGTCGTTTGCATACTTTTGGTGTTTTGTGCATTCTACTGCCGGTCACTGATTTTGGTTTGTTTGAAATCAAATATTTTGGAACACCGAGTAGCGTGTTTGAGAACGCTTTGTGGCACATGGGTAACACGTATGAAGTCATTCACTTGCATGACAGACAGGGTTAGGTTTACTGTTTGCGTGTGTGAAGAGGATTTTAAAAATGAAATATGTGAGACTATAGCCCCACCCTGTGGTTATGGACAGTGTTAATGGGGTCGTTTACACTTCTATAATTATCCAAAAGTTTGGACCGCACAGTGTCTATCTACAATATATGAGCTGTGTTGTGGATGTGGACACATAAGCATGCGTGTTATATGTGTCTGTATACATGTGTAATGCATGCATCCCAGATGGACATTGTTGACATTGCGAGACATTGTTTTGTTACTGCACATGTGTGCGCTCTGGGATGGAGTATGTTTCTACCAAGGAAAACATCTGGCCTTAGAAGTGTACAGTACAAGACCCTGATCTCTCCGATATAATATGTATAGTTCTATGGCGCGGACATAAAAAAAACAAAAACAGAAGCTCACAATGATGAAGATACAATCCAATGTGTTATCGACGTGCGTGCATTCCTATGATGTTCCACAATGTCCCAAACATTTCAAAAAGATTTAATCATTTTCAAAAATATAACGAAAAATAGTAAAACTATTTGTAAGCTTGTAGAGTGGCTATATATTTCCGCTATATTCCGAAGTATATGGCTATAATAAGTGGTTATGAAGTACAGTATATGGCTATAATAAGTGGTTAATGTTCTGCAGACTTAGTTATATAGTGATTAATCTAGGAGTGGAAAAACAAATCCAAATATTTTTTAGGACACAAACATGGCGTGTATTCCTACCTGAAACAAAGAGCCGAGCAGGCCGAGGGGGAGCGAGGCTGCCCAACAGGTGTCTCTGGAGTCTTAAAGCAGACGTCCTGGAAATGAATCAAATGCAAGCTATTTAGAAATGCGAGTTAGACCTCAAGGAATGTCTGTAAAAGTCTGAGATTGTATGATAACGCATGACCATACGCCATTGTTTTGGATGCTTGATTATCGTTGCGTGATCCTGTTGTTTTGTGGGCCTATCTTGTTCTTTCCCTCTGGCAACTCGTAATTGTGCTCCAATTGATGTGAAGTACTTTGTATTTTGTGCAAAATTAGTCATTGATCTCCCCCTCCCCTCGGTATTTTATGGAGATAATGATTTGCTGTAGACTATGTAAAATTCAGCTAGCACAGGGCAAATGGTCAGACTGTTCCGACTGTTCTTCTCCCTTTTGCCTCCCATTCTGTCCAACTCTTGATACTTTTCATCCTACGACTAAAAATAACAAATCTACAAGCTCTCAACGCAGCGCATCCGCAGCGCTTTGTGAGCTGGTAGATTTGCTATTTTCGGCGCGCGACACCGCTGTAGGACGGAGCATGAATTATAGGCATTGCACAATGAATGCACGTTGGCC
The DNA here is from genome assembly GCF_964188405.1 of Protomyctophum parallelum. Lineage (NCBI taxonomy): Eukaryota > Metazoa > Chordata > Actinopteri > Myctophiformes > Myctophidae > Protomyctophum > Protomyctophum parallelum. Next base: position 21,204,883 of record NC_139719.1, on the reverse strand, counting down.
CTGCAGCACATCTGAAAGCAATAAGAAAAGGAAGAGATCTCGGACCACCACATTTCAGACGGTAAATGCAAGAATGTTAACAAGTTAATAAATGCCCGTTATACTTGTTTACAACATTTTATGTGAAGCCGTGACTGTTTTCAACTTTTACGGAGTGAAGTGATGTCTGATGGACAAATAGAGAACCAGTGAACCGTGGTGTGAAGGCCGTATATATTCCAGCTGCAGCCGTGGTTCCCAGCGATCCCTATGCTGTCCAGAACACATTTGCTATTCTTTTTGTACCGCATTATATTCTGTTCCAATTCATATTCAGCGCAGTGAGCCTCAGCTAACATAAGACAGTATACACAGATGTTGTGACAACATGCCACAGGACCTGAGGACTGCATCTGTCTTATTAAAATAGCTGCCTTTCCATCTTTTTGATGCCTGTGGTTAGAATATGGCTTACAACACCCCCCGCCCCCCACCCCTTTTACAGGGAGAGACACAACAGTCTCTCTACTGCTGAACAGTGTAGATTTTAGAAGTCTGACCAGCCTTTATTATAAACTTGGTGACCCAGACATCGAGTCATTTTTGTTTATTTAGTTGGATTGGACAGCCAACCATGCTGCGGCTCTTTCATATCTGCAACGAGCGAAGAGGGGCTTTTGATTCTGGAATGGAAAGTCTGACCTGGTTATCTTCACAGACTATAACCCAAGACGCAACCTTCGTGGTCACTGATTTATAAATTCAGATTCAGCACACAGTCACATACCGTATACACAGAATAAAACGCATGCATTGTTGCCTGCATTCATATTTCATACAGTAACAGTACAAAGGCACACACAAACAATAACATATTTAAATGATACATTTTTATAGTGCCTTAATCCAAAAAGCTTTCACACTGCAGGCGAAGGAAGCCATGCAAGGCATCAACCTATACTCATCGCAAGCAGTTAGATGTATTGCTCAAGGACACTTCAACACTAATCATACCGAGAATGTACGGTTTAATTCCAAAGCTGCCACACTGTATTAGTCCGAAGAACAAAACTAATTCCAAGTTGCCAAACTATTGGCAAAATGTTATGGTGTCAATTTTATTATCCAATTTGAATGGGCATATTATTATAGTGAGTCAACGTTACACAGCACCAGCCCAGCTGGAGTTCACATGGAGGAGATTCATGCATACCAACAAGTTTGACAAACATATTTGCACTCCACTGGCGCCACTCTGTGGCAGCTTTGTGTAAGAGCGTGCAGAATGTTAAAAATTAGTTAGGACTGGATTTTTTGTAGCCTACTGAAGAGTGTAACCAACCATAGCAGGTTTATCAAGACAGCCTAAATTCTGGGGAGGCTAAATTAAAGCGTGGGAATGGTGATCTTATCTAGAAAAATAATAAGCGTAAATAGTGATGCCATTTTCTGCAATTTGATATATTTCGGAAATTATGGATGGTGGATTATATTAAAACTTATCTAAAGTTTTTTTATTATTATTATTTTTTAGCTCAGTAATCTGTAGGCCTATATTTTTTGTAATAGATTTATGACAATTATTTGTGCCTTGATGGTTATTGAAAAATATTATTATTATTCACACTTTACACAGCTGTAGCCACTTTTATTTGAAAGAGCAATCATAGCTGCTTCTGCTTCAACCAAAAATGTAAGGGGCATACATTAACAAATAGGCAAAAAGATTAATATGCAAATTAATTTAGAGAACCTGATGAAAGCAGCCTGCCCCCCAAGGCTGCTCCATTGCCAATAAAAGTTCAGTCTTTCTGATTAGTAATTAATTCCTAAACTGCTCCACTTTGAAATCTCATCTCACCTGCGTTATCCACTTGACTTCTTCTCGTGTTCTTGTTTTGTTGAGGAGATTTTCCTCTGCATCTTTCTGGAAATATCATCACATATCAAAGCATGTTTTGTAGTTGTACCATAATGTCAAAGGTTTCAGCTCAACTCATAGCCCCAGCCCCCAGCTGTGTTTTTAGTCGTACCTGTGGCTTCTGAGCACCGCACCGTCTACGCAAGCCTTTGATGATGCGTTTACGTTTTACACCCCACTCCCACATAATATAAAGAGTGCAAGTGAAACAAATGCATAAAATAATAAGTCAAAGTTACCTGTGGGTTTTATTTCCCGGGTTCTTTGGTCGCAACAAAGTTGACTGTTGAGACATCAAGGGGACCGCTCATAGGTGCAGTACTCTGCTGCCCGCTCAATTCTGCATCCCAAACGTCGCGCTGCGCCGCCCGGCACCGCCCACTCCCATGATGCTCCTGTCTTCCTGCCGAAAATAGCCGATCTACAAGCAATGAAGCATAGAGTTCTATAAGTTGAAGTTGTGTAACTCTATCATATAACTCTACAAACGAGCTCAGCTTGCTTGACTTTGGAAACATGCATGATATCCTTTCTTTCTGCCAGTGTAAATGGGAAACATTGTATTTGTAACAAACTGACAGACACTGGAGAAAGGATAGCCTATCTATCACCTTCTCTGCTTTACTGCAAATACTTTGTGGTTGTGTTGTTGCGTCATTAATGCTACGCAGAATGAGAAACGGTGAGACCGATCCGGTCGTAACTTCTCTTCAGCAGTCTAACATCATTGGTTGTGTATCTAATATTGTTTTGCTAACTATAAAAGCTGCGAAGTGCGAACAGCGATATATAGTGTTAGCCAGTCTACAAATCTACGACTATGCAGCTTCACTGCACTGTCACATCTACCAACAGGTTATGCTATGCTATCACAACAATTAAGCAGGACTGGCGAACAGAGGGTGGGTTGGTTGGCTGGCCTCAGTGCCATGCAGTGGCTAGCCCCTTTCGGGACCCTACGTAAAACTTTTTTGATATTTTGTTTAGTTTTACGTTGGGTCCCTGCTCGCTAGTGTATTTTCGTATGGAAATTCCTAAATGCGGATGTGGAGATTCTCTCTAAAATAGGCCCCGCGGCATGTGACGCCATTATTTTCCTTGAGTTATTCTGAATTCGGTAACTTTAAGTAGCTATACATCCCGGTGCGAATATCTCCTGTGGCGCGGAAGCCGTATTTTTAATCTTTGTTTGACCGATTTGGTCGCTTTATTTCTTCTTGTTTGTTTACCGTTTATTGTACCGCCTCCCGGTGTGCGGTTGGCTTGTGAGGCTACGTCCCTGCCTCTGATCTGCTGTGTCATAGCTATAGCGCCACTATAGCTAGCCAGATAGGCGGTACAATGAGGTGTCAATAAACAAGAAGAATCCAAGCTTCCAAATCGGGCAAACATATATTAAAAATACTTAACGGCTTCCGCGCCACAGGAGATATTCGCAAAGGTATGTATGTGTACTTATACTTTACATATTCAGAAAGCCTCATACTTAAGAATATCGTCAAAGTGCGCGGGGAGGCGTTTTAACATGTAAACATGGGCCAGTAAATGTTTTAATCAGGTGGCATGGACGACGAGGAACAGGACCCAATGCACTGGGTCGAACAAATGTCAGAAACTTCAGTAGCATTTGGGTTCTGCTTGGAGGGCTATGCAGTGGCCTGCTATTGTAAAATGTATTCATATTTCTGCACAACATTATACAAATGTATAATATACCCTTGCCTACTGCTGCACACGCATGTGACTCCTCTCAAATAGCATGGCCCCATGAAGTGAACGGAGTTTGGCTCTGGCTCAGTCTGGACCACCCCACCTGGCCTGCTGACCTACAACAGTACTGTACAACTAAACATGCATTGAAGAATTTGAAGCTGCAGCTGTCCTGGCGGTCAGTATCATCATTGCTCGAGAAAAAGGCGCTCACTTTAGTTTCAACTGCAGTCGTCAACACTGTCAACATGCATGAAGTCTACCGTAGGCATATATGGGTAACATGGCTATGTTACATTGTGTAATCATAACATGTCTTAGCATATAGGCTAATAAGGCTATATCTTCAAATCAAATGTTTTGATGAATGATGATGCAATGCATGTGCATGGTCACTGCACTGCCACTGGTCATTGATGGCGGGCAATTTCAGGTTTGTAGGCTAGTGTAGGCATAAAGACTACAGTATGGTTCTGTTCATAAAGGTATAGGGTTTTAAAGTGGTTTTATTTGGTTCAAATTAGTGTTAAAAAGTTCTATATTGTGATAGTAGCCTACTCATTTGGTGTGTTTGTCTCTCCACCTTTTTATTAAACAGAAAAAGCATTTTCTGAACAAACACTTGACTAATGACTATGCCATAGCAATGACAGAATGTAGTGATTTTAACCTTTTAACAAAAAACGTTTTGTTTTAACTGAAACATATCACTAATACCCTACCTTTTAATATTGATATGTTATTAATTAATTCATCCATGCATTGATGTATACATTCCAATTAATATGATACATCACTATTGATTAAAAAAAAAACTTAACCTGAACTGTGTCGAATTGCCTCTTCTTTATGGCATAGTTGGCACTTGGCAGACAACAGACAGCCCTGCCCCCTTGGAAAGCCATTGCACATGAGATCATGACATGTTATATTATTAATTTTTGTAGCCTAGTTTACAATATTGTCTACTCAAAAACAACCCACCACCAACAACAATGACAACAAAGTGGAAACAGTGTTACCCCTGCACTAGCCAAATTAAAGTTGGCCCAATGTCAGTAATCAACTTATGCCAATGTTTACAGACCATTGTTCCAACATTGGGCCGATACTGGCTACAAAGCGGTATTGCTGGCACTTTTTAATGGCCTATCTACTTTCCCTATAATTAATGTTTCTTGTGCTGTACAGTACAACAATTCATTATGTTTATTCTCTCTCTCTCTCTCTCTCTCTCTCTCTCTCTCTCTCTCTCTCTCTCTCTCTCTCTCTCTCTCTCTCTCTCTCTCTCTCTCTCTCTCTCTCTCTCTCCATATCCATATAGATATGCAGACCTGGAATGCATCCAGTCCTCAGAGGTAATAAAGCTGGCATACTGTTGGAGGCTGCTGTAAAGAACAGCTACTTTTACTTTACACTTTATTTGTTTATGTAGACGCGACAATGCATATTAATCCACATTACATAAATGCAATGTAAATACACCTGATTTAGCAAAAAAAAAATGCTAATTTTCATCTAACATCCTGATGTGCCTGTGCTGGAAGAGGCAAAGGGGATTTGTGCCTACCTGCGCTCTCTGTCTGTCTGTTTAAGGACGTGCAGAGTTCCCAGATGTCAGGGCTCAGATGGGCCCTCTGTATCATGCAGTGTGCCTGTGTGGGGCAAGCCCGGCAGCTACATCAACACCTCAGCATGAATTGTTCTGCTGCTGCTGTAGATAATGACATCTCCTCGTGCTGCAGTTGTTGAGTTGTTTTCCATAAAAAAGCCATACAAGTCAAACATCACCGTTACAGTCGTGCATAATGCAAAGCTATTGCAACGAGGCTGTCTGACTGTGTCTCTCTATCTCACCTGAGATTTGAACCCGCGGGTCTCCCGCATGGGTTTACAAACATCTACTGGTAGGTGAAGAGGGAATCCCCCTTGGCCAGGGAGAGATATTAGGCTTTTGAGCTTCATTCTGAACTACTGTGCTGACAAAGTTTGCTGTGTGTCACTCCCCGTCTCTCTCTCTCTCCCGGTTTCTATAAAATCTCCACTATGCACTATCAATAAAGGCAGAAAAAAACCCCACAGCCATAGTTTATGTATAGGAATGCATGCTGATTGTCATCAGAGCAGATGGAGGCTCACTCCACCAGCTCCCAACTGTTCTAACAGCGGGTCTATCTGGGTCCAGAAGAGCTTCTGCAGGGGGCACATTTTCAAAGAGCTCTTTTGAAGGTCAGGACGACCCTGGACGTCCTACACAACTGTTCACATCTGCATATGAAATGTGCCGGGTCAACCTGAAACCTTATTGCTGCTTTCACGGAACCCGTGGCCATTTTGTTTTAGTTGCAGTTCTGAACTAACTTTTTAGGGCTCTGAAACAATTAATTTTCAGCGGAAACACTATATTAGGCGGGAAGAAATAACCCGTTCAGGCCTGACAGTTTTCTGTCAGGATTTGCACCACATTTTCACGATTTCTTTCAAAAATAGCAGACCTACAAGCTCGTAGCGCGCGCTATGAGCTTGTAGATCTGCTATTTTTCAATAGCTAAATCATAACATAATGCTAACACCGCCCAAAATGGGATAACCGGTTCAACTCCGGTAAGAAAAGGATGTTCTCCGAATCTTGGTATTTTTTTGGATTGGACCGCTTTATTGACTCCAGACCATCACAATATATCACACATGATACATCATTGATATAATGTGACATTAGATGACACGATAGCCATTTATTTGGTGAATAATCCTTTTATTTGGTGAATAATCTTAATTTTTTCATAACATGGAGATCAAATGAAATATACTTCTTGATACTGGACCCCATAGTTATATGTTGCTTATTGAACGTAATGTTAGAACACCAAGTTTGGGTTGATAATGCATCCCTGTATCTTCGTCCGCTTTCTGTCTTTACAGGACAACCTGTCAACATGAGTGGACCTGCAAAAGCTGGATAATAAGCTGGCGTTTGTGGCAGAGGCATCAGCCAGTAAGGTCCTGCACCAGGAGTTCTAGAAAACCCATGACTGTCTCAGCTGTCGGCAATATATACGGTACAGATTACAGACAGCTACTTGAAAATGTTTCTCTTTTTTTGAGTGGTGCAACCACTCCTACAACCAGCAATGTCCGTGTACACGTATGTGTTCACGTATGTGTTCACCTATGTATGTATGAGCACCAGTATGAGTACCAGTAGGGGCGCTGTTGTGCCATGTAGAAACAGAGAGATAGAGAGACAGTACTTGCACTGTTGCCTGCTAATGAGAGAGAGAGAGAGAGAGAGAGAGAGAGAGAGAGAGAGAAAGAGAGGAGGAGGAGGGGGGGGGGGGGGGTTGAGAGAGAGGGGAGTTGCACCACTTGGTTCACACAGGTGTGATTTTTTTCTTTTGAAGTAAGTTGTCATTTCTTCTTTTTTTATGGTTTGGAGGTCCATTTCAACAAGTGTTCTGGGATAGTACATTGCACAGCACAGAAGGTCAGGGTAATCATTTCACACATGATAACTTCCCCGTTCCACTGTTCTCTCTCGAGCTCATGGTGACCTGAAGAAAATTGCTCTTCCAAGTTCCAACATAAGAGTTTTTAGTTTAACCCGTCATCTAATTCCTCAACCAAGATGTCTCCGAGTAATAGCGGGAAAGCAATTTAATTTGCTTATAAGGCCCATTTGCATTTGGATCACACATTCATTGTCTCCACCAGGCCGAAGGCATGGGGACAGAGTATGTTTTGCACTCCGTCCGTGTGTGTGTGTGTGAGTCCGCGTGTCTGTCTGTCCGTCCGTCTGTCTGTTACCAGCTAATCTCCGGCACCGTTAACATAGTTGATGTCAAATTTTGCACACAAAATGCTGGATGCCAACGATGAACCTTTCCAGAACGGCCTGTTATAGCGCCACCAGGAGGCCGACATTTAAAAAACATTTTTTTTATATCACTCCTCCAGATTCTATCCAAAAATCTATAGTCATGAGTTCAAGACAGGATCCGTCTGATATTTCATATTCCATCTGGCTAACAAGTGGCTAACATTGGCGTGGCCCATTTTGAGCAAAAAATAGCCTCAAATCATGAACGCAGCGTGCAATTTTCACATTGGCCTATTATAGCGCCACCAGGAGGCCACAACCTGACATGCCCTGGTGGAGACCTGTGCCCAGAGGGGCACTTTATATCTAGTTTGGATGTGAAAAGGAATATGCTGTGTTGGCTTTCTGGTTGCTCACTTTGCTGTGTGGTGATTTGGACGTCTAGAGTTGTACCCTGCAGGAATCAGAAAAGTTCAAATTGATGAAACGTTCTCTGGGCTGTTTCGTCAGGTCTTTGATGTCTTTGAATGTTTATTTAAATGTCCGGTATAATGTAAATATATTATGTCCACATGAACACAAGTACAATAATGCCTTGTACAAAGGACACACTGCCAGTGCAGTCAGACAATATGAAAACAGCCAGTTGCAAAGTTGCAGAGACAGCAGAACATTGTTACATACAATATAGTCTAGTTGACATATTTGTCAGACACAGCAGACATAAATCATGGATAAAGGAAACAACTGCTTGTACCTCCTTTTTGGAGATGGCGGCCATTTGAAAGCCACACACACACGCGCACACACGCATTCACAAACGCAATTAACTGGACCGCTGCAAACTCCACTTCGACAAACACTTTCAAACTTCACGGGAACTTCTTCAAAGTTTTCTTTTTGTCACAGAAAGCAAAACGGAGAAAGGAACAGCGTCCTGTTATGAATTAAATTTCTTATTTAGCTTCACATTCCAATAGTTCCTGTGATCTCCAGTGAATAAGAATATGCCAGCGGTAGCTTTAGGGCTGAGGTGGGCCCAGCAGTCACAGGAGCGTATCCAGACTTCATTTTCTAAATTCAGACACGTAGGCTTTATCCTATTCCATGACTCCTGTTTCACTCTCCGGATGTGCCAATTAAAAATTACCCTTTTATGAGATCATGGGTTTAAATTAGGGATGTCCCGATACACCTTTTTTCCTTTCCGATCCGATCCCGAGACCACAATTCCTGTGTTAGCCGATACCGAATACCGATACCAGAGAATAATATATATATAAAAAGACTGGGTCCACCGACTGGGTATACAGTAGTGTTTAGCTATCTAGCTATATATCTCGTGTTGTGTTTATACAGTAGCAGACTCCTCACTCAAATGTGCACAAGCAGTTTGGGCAACTCGAAAGCAAACTCCACATGCCCCAACAATTTATTTACTTGCCATGCCATAGTGTCAACCGCTTACCCCTGTGTCGGATCTGTGGTTAGACTGGCATATTTACGGGTACCGATATGACCAAATAAGGGCCGATCCGATACTTTTCCGATACCGATTTAACCCATTCTGAACGGGCACACATTTTGGTGTCAGCATCATGTTATGCTTTAGCTATTGAAAAATAGCAGATCTACAAGCTCATATCGCGCCACCGAGTGGCGCGATACGAGCTTGTAGGTCTGCTATTTTTGAAAAATCGAAGAGCGACTGACATTTCTAGAATCTGATCTCAGGTCAGAATGGCTTAATCAGACCAGTGTGTGTCCGGCGGAAACCTCGTATGAATCTGATCTCAGGTCAGAATGGGTTAATAATCAATGAATTAATCTAATAATTGTAACCATTATTATTAGATTAGAAATAACAATGAATTATGAACTACATGATTATTGATATTATTAATAGTATTGTTGTATAATTATTAATGTTTCATAATTTGTCCAAGAATGAAACATTTGAGTGTCCTTTGAGTCATTTATTATTATTTTAAATCCTAGACATCCAGAAGTATGACGAGGAGGTGGCCAGGTTGGCTACACATAACGGTGCATTATAGCTTTCTGTATTGCACTGCATGTCGTCATGTTCACATCTACAAAATCATTTTACAAAGTCATTATACAGACTATAATATAACACTTAATACACTTATGAGTTCGAAAAGGAGATTGCGCTTCAACAATGACATTCTCAGTGGAGTGTTTTAACTTCTTCAAACTATTATATGAAAAATATACTGTAGAACACCTCAAATCTCAGGTGGAGGAGGACAAAAATACTTGCATTTCCCTTTTTCTTTGGCTCGCATCGCCATAGAAATATACCTGTGCGGTTTTGGCACAGAGCCTTCTTCACTTAAAGTATACACGTACCTGTATGTCATGAAAACGAATAACACGAATAACACATTGATTTCCATCTCACTGTGGAATGGCTTGCCACCCCTGCAATTTTTATGGCAATTTTATTTAGACTCAACGTTTGTGTGTGTGTGTGTGTGTGTGTGTGTGCGTGTGCGCGCGTAACATTTTCAAAGCGCCCCCCCCCCCCCCTGGAGAAATAGCATGAAGACGTGCAGCTCCAAGGCAGTGATTTATGTCCTCATTACCGCGGTGCTGCTCCGTAGATTATCCCATTCTGACCTGAGATCAGATTCTAAAAAAATGTCTTCTACATCCTGACAGTTTTCTGAAAAAGCCACGTTTCCATGTCAGTCGTTCTTCGATTTTTTTCAGAAATAGCAGACCTACAAGCTCGTAGCGCGCCACTCGGTGGCGCGCTATGAGCTTGTAGATCTGCTATTTTTGAATAGCTAAAAGCATAACATAATGCTAACACCAAAATGGGTTCCCGCGCCCAAAATGGATTATTTCACACAACACTCCCATAATAATCCCATATGTTTCTGTCTCTGCTCACTGATGCCCTGTGAGAAATGGCTCCTTAGACCAGCGGTTCTCAGACCTCCGTCATGTCAAGGAACGCCCAAATTGATATGTATCGGCCGGACTGTGGGGCCATTTTGTGAGAGTTTGAAGATTTTATGCCAGGGACAATAGACGATTTTGTTCAACATTTTGTCAACATTTTTCGATTATACTGTAGCACACGTGAGCTCGTAGATCGGCTATTTTCGAATAACCGAAAAATAAAATGGGTTTAAAGGCACACCCGGATTTGAACCTGGTTTTCCTGCACAGATGCTGCAATTTATTTTTACTAGCGTTCCCCGGGTCTAACATGAACGTAAAATGAAGCCTGTAATAATATGCTAATTCCTGATGTAAGTCGCCATCTTTCTAGATCCGTTTGGTACCAGCTGGCCATTGGCTGGCTCCGTTTTGGACCAGCTGGTCATTGGCTGCCCAGACAACGAGGCGGGACTTCCCCCCTTCTTCTCCATTGGTTTTTATTTTGACTCGAGTGGGAGGAGAAGACTCTTGAGTGGGAGGGGAATCCCGATCATAGACTGTAACGGTAGCCACGCCCCTCAGAACATACGCGACTTTATGGTCATTTTTTTTATTAATGGGACCATAATTTTCCAAAAAGAATATTATGACATTAGAAATGAGACTTTAAACTAGTGACTGGAAGAAGAAAGTATTCATGACCATGTTTATTAAGGTAATACAGTCTAGGTGAAGTTGGGCCAAAATACATGGGCCTCTATGGAGCTATGGGGCTTTTTGGGTCCAGTCCAGCGCCACAACAGGCCATTATATGAACTACCGATTTCAAATGAGGCTTCACGAAATATCTGGCTGACTGCCCCCCTGGTCTAAAGGTGCCGATTGGACGAAATGTTAAACATTGTCCAAGTGTTTACTTTGAGCTGTTCTTCATTTTGCCGTGGAACCCCTGGAATCCCTCAAGGACCCCTGAGGGTCCCTGGAATCCCTCAAGGACCCCTGAGGGTCCCTGGAATCCCTCAAGGACCTCTGGGGGCCCGCTTCTGAATCACTTTCCCAGCATAAACATTGACAAGACACAGCATCCCAATAACAGCCCAGTGTCGGGAATGGGCTGTTTATTTTGCTAGAGAGTTTTGTGCTTATGTTGTGCGCACACAGAGGTGTGTTGCTGTTCTGTACATTGCAGTGTGTGCATGGGAGACAGATAGACCCAGCCCTCCACAATACACATTCTGTACGCTCTGCATGCTTAATATCATCCCTTCACACTGTGTCCCCGCACTCTAAATCTAATGAGATGATGAACAACACCAGTTCTCTGCCCTCAATTTACTCCCATCAGAAATTAGGGCCCCCTTGTTATGCAGTAATAATCAGCGCTGCCGCCCGCCCGCCCGCCGGTACATATTCCAGTCAGGAACCGAATCGGCATCCCCAGTCATTACCCCCAGACAAAATGTGCTGTGATTTATGGCCATGACCCAGGCATTTGATTGCCTTTGCGTCCGCTGTGCCACTATCAGGAAATGAAGCTCACAGCTAGGAATCCAATAAGGAGCACGTGCGGCGCACTAACGTCGTCATCATAATCGGGGGGTTATTTACAGATTGATACAGCCGTACAGGGCCCTGGCATGTTGTCTGTTCCCAGACCCGTGTGGATGAATCAGCTTTTATCCTGTTGTTATTATTTGCCTCCCCCTTCCCTCCCTCCCTCCCGGAGCCGATGTGGACAAGCAAATCGCTTTGGCTGTTCTTTTATTTTTCTTCTAGTTTTACGACCTTAGACGATTGGAATATTGTCTCAATCATGTGCCTTTTGGCCGCTTATTATTGCCCTGGTTATGTTAATATTCCTTGGAGACGCAGGGAGCCCTTTTCATGCTTGTGGCCTTGTGAAATTACAAACCTCATTGCGTTAGGCCCCCCAGATGGCAATTAAACACAACAACAATATCTAAAACAAAGAGAACCAAGGAAAGAGATTATTATGATTGTTTCATTTTTGTATCGACGTTCTCTTCCCCCTCTATTTCACCTTTTGATTATCAAAGTTTGTGTTCTGCATCCCAGATAGGCCTACGACACTCCAGTAAACTGGAAAAAGGTGATTTCCTTTTGTTAAAATAAGTTATAATATAAGTTATAATAGCTTAGCTGTGTTTTTAACAAGGCAGGGTCTCCCCATATCTCCGGTTCTTTAGTAAACAGAAAATGCATTTTCAGGTCATGATGTGAGTTTTATCCATAATTCATACAGAATACAGGATCAACATCATCATAATCTTCGTTTAAACTTGGGAGTACAATTGAGGTGCAGGGCAGGCCCTCATTTTCAAGGTAACCGAGGTAACGATACAATACAACACACTACTCAACAGGTAGAGTCTTCCATATACAGTAATTAAAACACATTCATCTGATCACAGAATAACAATCTAAAACGGCTAAACAAAATAAATAAATAAATAAAGCAGTTAAGGGTTCGCTTGTTTTTTTCCATAATTTCTCCAAAAAAAACACGCATCGGTCTGCAAGGGCCACAAGCAAAAAGAAAGATCGCCCCAGTGTGCAAACAAACAAACAAACACGTTTACAAACTTGAACAAAGGTGTTGGAAACCATTGCCTTGAACTGACCGAAAGAAAGAAGTGATTTTTAAAGACTCCTGAAGGCTCATTTCAACGCAGACAGAGAACTGACAGAGAATGCTGCCTTCTCTCTCTAGCTTCTGTCTGAGCATAAGGAAGTCACCCGAGCAGGTCTGGTAGGGACTGGGGTTCCTAGTCAACACAGAACAAAATTTAGACAAATTCAGAAACGGGTCTCATGGTCTCATGGTCTCATGGTCGCAGCGTATTTCCTGTAGGCGGAGATGACATATCTGCGGTGTAAACTCGCAGGTCTTCTATTACATTGAATGGTAGAGTGACTGATAGTCTGCTTAACGCATTCTGACCTGCAGATCAGATTCTAAAAATGTCTTCTACATCTTGACAGTTTTCTGAAAAAGCTATGTTTCTATGTCAGTCGTTCTTCGATTTTTCAAAAATAGCAGACCTACAAGCTCATAGCGCGCCACTCGGTGGCGCGCTATGAGCTTGTAGGTCTGCTATTTTTCAATAGCTAAATCATAACATAATGCTAACACCAAAATGGGTTCCCGCCCTTAAACGTAACACTAACTTTACAAAGATGCCCAGAACATCAGGATGAACCTGTGTAGTTTATGGCTTCAACTTTGGAGGAAAAACGGAATGTCAAAAAAATACACCGTGGTGGCCATGAGACCAGAGCCATAGATTAATGGTTGAGACGAAGCAGTGAAAGGTCCCTGGAAGATACATGACGTCAGTCTTGCCCAATGCCCAATCTTTCTGTTGTCTGAATGAAAACACAAGGCTCCTGTACTTTATACCTCATACTAAGCATTTAAAGTGTCTATAAAAAGGGAGCATTCCTGCAATGGCTTTAAAAATATACAGATACCATGCCCAGTGCTTATCAAGCCTCTCTGACAGAGAGGACAAGCCTGCATTCACATAGTGTACAATGATGGGTACCGTAACTGTCACCAGTGACCCATCTTAGGGCAGAATGGTACATGGTGTCAAGGCGCTTTAAAATTGATGGAGCAGCAATCCTATGAATAATGTCCCCCATAATCTAAAACTGAAAAGTGGCTTGTGTGTGTGCGTGTGCGTGTGCGTGTGTGACTGTGTGTGTGTGTGTGCGTGTGCGTGTTATTATTTTTACTGGATATATTTCTCTATAGAGAAAGGCACTTTTGTCTCAGTTTGGAGACAGGATTATCAGAGATTTAAATGACATTTAAATGACTGTTTCTCAACAAGACAGATGCCAAGGACTTTGTATTCTGAGACCCACTTGCAGAGGTTATGGGTGTATTCAAAGACTGTGGTGGTTCTCGAGCCCTAATGAACAGCATGCATTTTGTTTTCTACTATTTAAAAGAAGCCTAAACTCAACTGGGTCCCTGCGACATACTAGCATCATGTCCAGGGGGGTGTACTTGTACATCCTGCCCATAGACTGTATAAAATATGGACAAAGCGTTCGCCGGGTCTAACATGGACGTAAAATGAAGCCTGTTATTCCTGCACTGTAAGTCGCCATCTTTCTAGATCCGTTTGGTACCAGCTGGCCATTGGCTGGCTCCGTTTTGGACCAGCTGGCCATTGGCTGCCCAGACAACGAGGCGGGACTTCCCCCCTTCTTCTCCGTTGGTTTTTATTTTGACTCGAGTGGGAGGGGAATCCCGATCATAGACTGTAACGGTAGCCACGCCCCTCAGAACATACACGATGTTTTTTTTTCTTTATGGTCATTTTTTTAATTAATGGGACCATAATTTTCCAAAAAGAATATTATGACATTAGAAATGAGACTTTAAACTAGTGACTGGAAGAAGAAAGTATTCATGACCATGTTTATTAAGGTAATACAGTCTAGGTGAAGTTGGGCCAAAATACATGGGCCTCTATGGAGCTATGGGGCTTTTTGGGTCCAGTCCAGCGCCACAACAGGCCATTATTATGAACTACCGATTTCAAATGAGGCTTCACGAAATATCTGGCTGACTGCCCCCCTGATCCTGCCCCTATGGGCCTCATGGCTACAGAAACAGGAGATAGGTTCCTGCCCTATGGGCCTCATGGCTACAGAAACAGGAGATAGGTTCCTGCCCTATGGGCCTCATGGCTACAGAAACAGGAGATAGGCTCCTGCCCTATGGGCCTCATGGCTACAGAAACAGGAGATAGGTTCCTGCCCTATGGGCCTCATGGCTACAGAAACAGGAGATAGGCTCCTGCCCCTATGGGCCTCATGGCTACAGAAACAGGAGATAGGTTCCTGCCCTATGGGCCTCATGGCTACAGAAACAGGAGATAGGCTCCTGCCCTATGGGCCTCATGGCTACAGAAACAGGAGATAGGCTCCTGCCCATATGGGCCTCATGGCTACAGAAACAGGAGATAGGCTCCTGCCCTATGGGCCTCATGGCTACAGAAACAGGAGATAGGCTCCTGCCCTATGGGCCTCATGGCTACAGAAACAGGAGATAGGCTCCTGCCCTATGGGCCTCGGCAAGGCTACTTACTTTGTAGTGTGCCACTCGGTGGCGCGCTATGAGCTTGTAGATCTGCAATTTTTCAATAGCTAAATTATAACATAATGTTTAAAACACCAAAAGGCTACTTACTTACTTACTAAACTCAACTGGAGCATCACGGAGAACATTGAAAGCAATGTGAAGATTCCTAGTGGCAACTAGCAAGCTGGGCCGAGTCTGTGACACAGTGAAGAGCGGAGTCATTAACCCATTCTGACCGGGCACCCATTTTGGTGTCAGCATCATGTTATGCTTTATCTATTTAAAAATAGCAGATCTACAAGCTCATATCGCGCCACCGAGTGGCGCGATATGAGCTTGTACCTACAAGCTCATATCGCGCCACCGAGTGGCGCGATATGAGCTTGTAGGTCTGCTATTTTTGAAAAAAATCGAAGAACGACTGACATTTTTTTAATCTGATCTCAGGTCAGAATGGGTTCATCAGACCAGTGTGTGTCCGGCGGAAACCTCGTATGAATCTGATCTCAGGTCAGAATGGGTTAAGAGCATAGATAATATTATTAATATATATATATACCATATATAAAATAAAAAGGACGGGACACCCAAGGAGACTGGCTGGAAAACAGAATCCCAGACTTCACAGACACATAATGATGAAACCATTCAGAAACTACATTGTGGACGGCCAATACATCTCATCACCCTTAAGGGCCCTATTTTGCTCTACACCCCCCAAAAAACGTTATTTACTAATAATACGTTAAATATACTGTACATATAAGCACTTTAATCTAGAACTTATTGCCTTTTTGAGTAAATTTTGTTTTTTGTGTAATGTGTATATACTGTATATATTCATGTATTTTCCCACTCTCAATGTCTGTATGTCATGAGGGCAGGACCTAGTGACTTTTGTCTCTTTGTTGATTTCCTAATGTATATGTACAACCAATTGTCTTTACTACATTTCTTGTATAATGTTTTTAGAATTTAACTGAAATGATGTAGAAGTTCTTTGGGGTCCTTGTGCCTGATGTCAGCAAATTGATGATCATCACAAGCTGTACCTCTTTTCTCTAATGAGACTGTCTATTGTGATTGGTTGATTCTTTTTCAAATGTTTGTATATAAGTAACTCTGTCAAAATGCATGAAGAAGGTCCAGAGGGACCGAAACGTTGCATTATTTAAAGAGAATACTCGTGTACCGACACAGTGTGCGACTGTGCGGGTGTATTTTCATTCCGTTCCAATTTGAACAGTGAAATTGGAAGTGAGCAGACATTTTTGCTCCCAGAGTTAATGACCACAGAGGATTTGACTGTGTTACAACCTCAGCTTACCGTTAATCACCCGAGACCCCACACCTCACGTCGTCCCACCTCAGTTAACTTCAGCCCACAGCAGGTGGGGACAAATGTTCCCCATCAGGTTTCAGGCCTCGGCATGACATAAAAGTGAGACTGGATGCCAGACTTATCGCAGGTTGCACACCTGTTTAAATCAACCTTTTCCTCTGAACAGGCTAACAGCTGTGCATATAAGAGTAAACGCGCTCTCCTGGCCGTGCGCACGCTGATGCTGTGTCTCCACATCTGTCTCTTCCTTCCATCCTTCATCCATCACCACCTCTGCCCAGCCGGTGTCTGGTAGTGTGGTAGAGGCAAGCGAAGTGTCATCCTCTTACACTGCAACTGCAACGCAGAGCTACACCACCAGGGGGTGCAGTGGGAAGCTGTAGCAGCGCGTGACCAACCTGGAGCTCACCTTGGGGTATATGAACAACAAGGTCCCCCATTCATTAGGCAACAAAAAATCTATGAGTAAAATCAATTAAGGCCGAGTGTAATCAACTTGGCTTGGTAGCTGTAATTACTGTGTCTGTGGAGATAAATGGATAAATAGGATGGTAAATAAATGTCCATGGTTTTGGTCGTCAATAGAAGTAATCTTGTTAGCAACAGGTATTTCTTGACATGAACCTTGTTATTCCCAGATGTTAATGTTTGCCTTAACCCATTCTGAACGGGAACCCCTTCTGGTGTTTTTAAGCATGTTATACTTTAGCTATTGAATAATAGCAGATCTACAACCTCATCGCGTGTCACTCGGTGCCGCGCTATACGAGCTTGTAGGTCTGCTATTTTTGAAAAATCGTGAAAATGTAGTGCAAATCTTTGAATTTATTTATATTCTTTCGGAGCGAACGATTTGAACTCAAGGATTCAGAAAACTGAGAACTTCGAAGACATTGTTTTAGAATCGACCTCAGGTCGAAATTAATCAAAGCTTATATCCATTGTATTAACCCTACAAAATCTTCCCCCAGTGTCGCTGTGAAGGTGGTGTGCTCCGTGACGGATGTAGAGAGACACTGATAACATGGCTCGGAGACCGATATGCGGAGTGGGGTGTCTCAAGTGGAACAGCCAAGGTTGGATACGTTCCTTACAGGGAGGAGCAGCACAATTCCATTCTATATTTACGTACAGTATGTTGTATTTCATTATTTATGTATCGACCAGTACAGACTTTTTCCTTCCATGGTTATATCTCTTCCACTTTCCTTCCTGCATGAAGCGGATGCTTTCTTTCAGTCCTTGTCGTCGTCTCTGGGACAACAAAGTAGGGATGCAGGAGGCGGGTTGACATAAACGGTTCACCCTCTCCTCCTCCTCCTCCTCCTCGCGCTGAATTTGGAAGAGATTCCGGAACAGGAGAGGCGTTCAACTCGCTGATATACAGTTTGATTGACGCCGTGTTTGGCGGTTGACGCCGCCAGTTTTCCCAGAAGCCGCGGCGGCGGGCCGGCGGGCGGCTCCCAGCAAAGAGCAAAGATGAAATGGGGAGTGTTTTCTTGCATGGTACAAGCCAATGCACTCCGCTGTCTTTGGGGATGGTTGTAGCTTGGAGACAGAACGGGCCGCATGCGCCAAGCACTCAGAGCCCCCTACGTCAACTTGACTGTTTTATACTGGTGTGTGTGTTGTGCACACTTAAGCTACTTATGGAGACCTTGGAAGTGCATTTTTAATGGAACCTGCTTTTAGTGGATTTATTATTGGGCAGAGTGCAAAGGTTGGCCATTTTCTCCCTGACCCTGACAAGCTGCAGGAGCGTGCAATGAAAGATGTTTCGTTATGGTAAATTACCACACCTGAAAGAAAACATCAAGCATTTAACATGATCCGTTTTAGGAGTAGATTTCATTAGCTTTGCCATGGGCGTTATCCTTATAGTCCTTTTTAAAGATATTTCTTTGGCTTTTTCCTGCCTTTACTGATGGGAAGAAAGTAGACTGACAGGAAATAGGGAGAGAGATGTGGGGGGTCATGAATCCACGGGTCCGCCTGCAGTTCACGCTCTAACCACTAGTCTCTTGAATAGTTTTCATTTAGTTTTAGTCACATTTTAGTCACCTGGAATATCTTCGTGTTAGTCTAGTTTTAGTCGACTAAATATAATATTTTAGTCGACTAAATCAACAGTAGTCGACTAAAATGTGTTTTGGTGGGCCTTGATGCCGTTGTAATGACTGTATGTTTTGACACTGATCTACAAGCTCACAGCGGGTCGTGCTGCGACGCCAGCGGGTCGGGCTGCGACGCGTTGTGAGCTTGTAAATCTTCTATTTTCATCATGCAACCAAGTGTAAAATGACTTATACTGGATCTCTTGTCCACTAGTCCCTTCCTAACATTTTAGTCTAGTTTTTATTTGTTGACGAAATTGTCAGTATCCGTCATCATAGCTTCGTTTTCATTTAGTTTCCATTTAGTTTCCATTTAGTTTCCGTCAGTGAAAAAAGGTATAGTCGACGGACATTTTTTCGTTTTAGTTTTAGTCGACGAAAACAACACTGCGGCGCCAAGGACAATGTGTAGGAGATCCACAACTCCATGAGATCCTGGGCCAGCCAATGCATCTTTAACAGGGAGGGAGGGCCATAAAGACACCCTATACTCAGCCTTTAGGACTCTGTTTTACACTGATAGGCTCCTCTGGACAGAAAGATCCACTTTCTGCTCAAGGTCGTCACAAAGGAGAAAGGGCAGATAAATGGGTGTTACACAGTGTATTTGATGCAGCGAAACTTTTCAATTCCATAGAATTTTCCTTTCACTCCCATTTCATCATCCCTTCTCTCTCTCTCCGTGACAGAGATTATCTTAAAGCTCGCGATTGAAGACTTTGACAGAAAAATGATTTCAAACACGGTACAGACAGAGTTTCATTGTGTCTCTCCCTCTGCTCACGCCTCCTCCGAGCAATCCCGGAGCTTGTTCAGGGCCGAGCTGACCTCAGAGGAGTGGGGGGAGTGGACGGCCATTGTGGAGTGCTGTATACAACATGGTATTAGACCTCCTCTTCTTCAACAGTATGGAGCTACGGTAGGCCTGTCCCTGAATGTCTCCATGGATAAAAGGGGTAGAAATATCATTTGGAAAATCAAAATAATTGAATAACATGCAGTTTCCCTGAACAAAGCATACACCATGAGGGGTGTCCAAATGTGGCCCTGGGGACGACTTTTATGTGGCCCTTGCGTTATTGAGGGGCCCTCCTATATGCCCAGCTTTCCGGGTTTGTGTAAACCACAAACATCGGCTTGTGATTGGCTGATCAACCCATTGGGATGATTTGATTGGCTGAGCAAAGTACATATTGAAGATAAAAGCGAGGGCAGAAAAGTGAAGACGGGGAAAGTGAGGATGTAAATTGTGATTGGCCAGAATGAGATGACGTATGCTGATATGGTGATACACGGGTGTGATTTTTAAGTGGTGCAAACCACTTCTACATCCAGCTTACAATACCCTGTACGTGTTTGTGTGTCTGTGTGAGCATGGAACGAGAGAAGTATGTGACATGGCTGCCACCTGCTGGACGCACAGGAGTTGCACCACTTGGTTCACGCTGGTGTGATTTTTATTTATACCAAACAAGTATCTATGTCTCATTCTGAAGGGGTCAAAGAAAGGCTATTTTGAAAAACGTTTTGAACACCCCTGGCATATATATACAAACAAATGCAAATGAAATTTCATCCAAGAATTATAATTGGGTCTGCGTTTTCTTTTTTTTTGTATAATAGTGGTCTCTCTGTGTTGCCCTCCCAATCCTCTTCTGTCTATTCCCTCCAGGTGAGAATGCCTCTCTCTTTGAAGCCAAGCTGGAGCAGACGGTTCCTTTCTTTTTCTTCTTCCTTTAAAAACAAAAAAAAAACATCACTATGCACATTACAGGTATTAACTTAAAAAAAAAATCAGACCAGTCTGAAGTGAGTGGTGCAACAGTGCCCCCTGTTGGTACTCTAAACATAGGGATGGACGTGGGTGACATTGCCGTTCCTTGGAGTGGTTGCACCACTCAAAAATTGGAAGTCTGGGAGATTTCTATTATAATTAATCAAGAAGAGACTGGCGTGCTTTGGTATACTGTAGGCATAGCTGTGTGTGTGAAGCGGAGTTAGGACTCTTCCAAAGAAGTGATATACGGTTATTTGGGACGCGATCGTGACTAGGTCAGTCTGACATTAAACCTGTCCACAGCAGGAGACAGAGACACGCCAGAGATAGCAATTATGGGGCGCCGGGCAGGGACAAGACAAGAACTACTGAAAGGGTGTCAAAAGAAAGACATCCAAATAGAGGTGCGTTTTGCGTGCAAGGCAAAATATTTTTCAGGTCTGTTGGGGAGAAAAGGGCACCTGCTCCAACTACAAGAGTGATCAGTGTATCAGGGAACGGTTCACTCAGCCTTGCCCTGTAGTGTAATGGATCCTGTGAACCAATCTAAACTGACTAAGGCTCAGACAAGCACAAGTCTGAGATATATGACAGTTGTGAGGAGATGAAAGATTATATTTTTTGGTTATTCTGGTGAAGACATTAAAGTCGCTAGCAGGCTAGGGACAGTCCCGATCGTTTCCGATCCGATCCCAATACCACAATTTCTGTGTTAGCAGATAACGAATACCGATACCAGTGTTGTGAATAGCTATCTAGCTATATATCTCGTGTTGTGCACGTGTTTATAGCAGACTCCTCACTCAAATGTGCACTTGCAGTTTGGGCAACTCCAAAGCAAGCTCCACATGCCGAAGCATTTTATTTACCTGCCATAGTGTCAACCCCTTACTCCAGGCTGTGTCGGATCGGTGGTTTGGACTGGCATATTCACCGATATGACCCGATATGACAAATAAGGGCCGATATTTTACCGATACAGTATCTGGACATCTCTATGTAGTACTGTAGTGTACAGTACCATGATTTGGTGTATCATATTTAGTGGCAAGGTTTTCCAGACTACCCAAACATCCCATCAAAAGAGAGGTCACAAAGGCAAAAACAGACAGGGCCCTTAATTATTTTATAAAAATAAGAGATTGTTGCAAATAGGTGTGAGGACGGAACGAGATTTCAGTCCAAAGATCTTGCCTGAACCTTTTCTAGATTTCTTATGAGGAAAATACAATAATATCACTAGTGTACCATTGAAAAAATGTGATCTACAAACTCACGAAGGGTCACAGATCGGATGCATTGTTGTGACTTGTGATAACGTGGCTATTTTCAGCCTGCAACGCTGTCGTAACACCAAATGATGTCAGAGGAATTACACCAGTTTCTAATGTTTTGGAGGTCTGAAGCCCAGTATTAAAGCTTATGTTGGGTAAGGTAAAGCTCCCATCCTGCTTGAGCCTCAGGTGATTTTCCAGCCCAGATAAAAGATTACAGTGGCATTAAGGAAGTTAAAAAAAGGATTTAGGTTAGAAAGAAACGGGTAGTCTGAAAAGGAAATGAGGATTTCATTTTAATCATTTGTGATCTGGCGGCTGAAAGTGGTACAGTAACTCCCTCATTTTCAATTTGTCGAAACTTTCAAAGTTTTGTGAAATTATCCTCGTGAATCGGGGCAAAAGGAATGTTCAACGTCGACGCCTAAAATATTAAAAAGCCACTAGGATTAGGATACAGGCGAAAGGGCCACCCAGGGGGATTGATTTGGCAAACTGGTTGACCGGGGGAGGTGAGGTGAGCGTTCCTGACACGGGGTTCAGCCCTGCGTCTGAATTTGGAGCAGGAGATGGATTCTATGACCTTTTTGGAGAGCCTAAAAATCGATGACGCGTAGCCGTGTACAGAATACCTCCGCCTTGCCGAGGACAGGACTGCCACTTCCTTCATTAACAAGTACTGAAATAACCGAGGTGCTCTGGACCAAATATGCTGTAACTACTGTGTACACTCAGCCATCTATCTTATTGCTATATAATAATATTGCTCGGGATCGCATTAGATAATTTGACACGGGTGAAAAATGGGTTACAAAATCGTGGGATGGTGCAAAAACGTCAAGGTATAACAATTAACCACTTGAAACCTATTACACTATTGTGCTGAATAAGGCTATGTTTTTTTCCCCCCAATGGAAATATCCTAAAAAACATTCAATGTTCTTTTGTTCTGTGTTCTGTTCTATATATATCAATCTCATTTCACCAGTGCCACATTCATTCTTTTAACTTTTTGTTTATGCTCTCTCTCTCTCTCTCTCTCTCTCTCTCTCTCTCTCTCTCTCGCTCTCTCTCTCTCTCTCTCTCTCTCTCTCTCTCTCTCTCTCTCTCTCTCTCTCTCTCTCTCTCTCTCTCTCTCTCTCTCTCTCTCTCTCTCTCTCTCTCTCTCTCTCTCTCTCTCTCTCTCTCTCTCTGACCCCTTTTCCACCGGATGGTTCCCAATGGGAACCGGTTCAGTCTTTTTGGTTTTTAGTCCATGAGCCAGAGCTCCAAAATTGGTGGGCAAACTATACCCTGTATTAAATTGTTTATAGGATCAATACAAGTAAATTAATACATGATAACCCTTCACAGTAGTAGCTTTTTCATATTATTGATTATTTTGCATATTTTCCTACATAATGCCTCATTTGCATATTTAAAAATGTAAAATCTGTAATACAATAAATCATTGTCTTCGTGTAAGTACTCAATTGGGGAAGTTTAATGGCGATAACAATCTAATATAGGTATGGTTTTGCCCACTCAATTCATAATTAACGTTTCAATTTTGGAGCTCTGGCTCATGGACTAAGAACCAAAAAGAACTGAACCGGTTCCCACTGGGAACCAACCGGTGGAAAAGGGGCCTCTCTGTAGGAGCTGCCAGAAAAGTGGACTAATATGTGACAAAGCAAACGGTGCTGTTCAAACTTCAAACAGCAGGTGGCGTCACTGAAGGCTAGCAAAGTTGCCAGGCTTCAAAGCAAGTGCCTCGTTTGATGTGGAACAGCACACCTTCAGAGAATGCTTCAGGAAAACACTGTCCACTCAGGTATATACTCTGGATAAAGCTGTTTAATTCCAGTTACAGGCTTGATGTTAATCAGAGTTAACTTATGTCTGAGCATTTAGTCATCGGGGAGAAAAGTTCCGCTTCACTTTTGTCTCTTTGCAGTTCAAGTCATTGAGTATCATTGAGAAGACAAACTACTGGAAATGTCACCCTTCCTCTTCCATCAGTCAATGATAGAATAGAAAATGTATTATCAGCTCCAGGCTCTTACATCAGACAAGGCTAATTGAACCTTAACAAAACGATAATTAATTCATAGGTAGAGGCTTCGCCATACTGTCTAATTGTCATATTAGTTATGTGCATAATTGGTTTCTTAATAACCCGGTGATTATTGTCCCATTAATGTCATGGAAGTGTGTTAATGTCATGGAAGTGTGTTAATTGTCACCGGGCGGTGTTGGCATCAGAAGTTCACCAGCCAAGCCAGGGCAAAACAAATAGCCCCGGACTGTCCATGCTAATGATGGTGCTGATAGGTATATACAGGGCCTAAAACAACACACGTGTTTTATTCTGGACATACCATAATACTGTAGGTGAATATTGGTTGTTTTGCTAAGATATTCATTAAAAAGGAGGGGGCCAAGTAGGCTATATCCCCTGGGGGGGGGGGGGGGGGGGTCACACAGTCTAGTATAGACGACTTCATGCGGGACAGGTTAGTTGTGAATATGCAAACGCAATGTGCTCCCGCAGCTTTTGTTGTATAGCTACTGTACAAACGTCTTTCACGTTATACATTTTGTTTTCTTATGAGGAACATTGCCTAGTGAGCAATACTTTCATCTTTGGTATTAACTTACAACTTACTCTGTCACAGTATTTCCTGACAAGCAGATATGACCAAAAAGCCTGTTCTTGCTCAGGGCACTTCGTTGCAGCCCGCTGTCAGCATGCATGCTTTGATGAATCCCCCTCTGAGTATGGTTTCAATGCAGCGCCTATTTTGTTGGCCTTGACAGCCACATCATGAGTCTTTGAGATTTTTCTTCGGTGAGCAGCACGGATAGCTATTTCTCAGAGCTACTTCAAGCTTGTTTAACTTTTGCATTCTTTAGCCGTGCTCCGTGATAGCTCAGGGTGTCATATGAAATTGTGCTCTTTAGCGAGCAAATCGTAAAGACACACAGGTTTACCCTTGGCCTCACGGAAGAAAAACAAACTCTCTTTCCAATTATAGCAAGACCTTGCGTCCGACCTCGATGTCGACAGCAGCAGACCGTCTCAGGCCTTGCCGCAGGTGTTTTTACACTGTGTCTGATGACGTTTTGATTGATTGATTGAAATATTTATTAACAGTTTGTAGAATTTACAGTACATTTTAAGCACAAACTCAATACAAAGACTGTCAACTGTGAGTGGACGACCCAATTAAGCATTTACACTTGTTTACAACAGGGTCCACATTGTTCAATTCATCAAAACATTTAAAGACATACAGACAATTTAGAGACATACAAATAGACATTTCTATGTAGCTAAAGTACAGAACAGGAATTCATCATATGGGAAGCAAAAAAGGGAAAAGATACAATATACAGTGAGGGAAAATGGGGGGGGGGGGGGGGGGTGGGGGGGGGGGATTCAGATTTTACAGAGGCCAGTTTCGAATTGCAGCCATCCGTAGGTGCCCTTTGAGAGCGGTTTGAAGGAGTCAAGGGATTCACATGTCTTAATGACTGTTGGTAGGGCGTTCCACATTTTGGTGGGCATAGGAGCGAAAAGAATTTAGTCCCTTGTTTGTGCCGAATCTGGGTTGTACATGGTTTGTTGCACTCCCTCTGGTGTTGTGGGTGTGGACTTCGTTTACATTAAGGAAGTATTTAGACAGGTACAATGGGTATCTTGGTGGTGTATCGAATCTTGTGGACCAGACCCATTGCAAGATGCTGTACTCTGTCGTCGACCCTAAGCCATCCCAGCCTGTCAAAGTGGGCAGGGGTGAGGTGGGTTCGGGGGGTGAGGCCAAGTAGGAGCCTGACCAGTTTGTTTTGGGAGGTCTGGAGCCTTGTTTTAAGGGCCTTTGAGGTGCTGTGGTACCAAGAGGTGGATGCATAGTCAAAGAAACCTTGTACGAGGGCTCCTGTTAAGGTCTTCACGTTAAGTGGGGCTCTAGTCGTCTTCAGTGCAGGCCGAGGGTGGTATAGCGCTTATATGCACAGTGGGTGGTTAACTGGCACCCATTGTTTCCTAAGTACACACAACAAGCTGCAGCCGCAGCAGGTGGCACAGGCAGCAGTAAGGAAGAGAGAGAGAGAGAATGGTTGTTGACTTGTTGTGCTGTGCACAGATATAAAATAAATACTCATGAATGTACCCCCCCGCCCCATTTATTATCCCATTTAGACCCGACGTCGAACTAAAAAAAAAGTTCGCTCTGAAAGAATATATATATATTCAAAGATTTGTGAAAATCTTTGTCATGTGGCAGCCAAGTCGTCTGTGGACTTTTAATGTTTGTTTAGGATAGTTATGATGTAATTCTTTGCCACCCTCACTTCACACAAAGTGTGGTCTGCTTTGCTTTTTTGAGCGGTGCTCACCGCTCCAAAAAGTTACTTTGTGTGTATGTGTGGTTGTTAATTCCGCCCCCAATTCCCATTCAAGTCAATGACAAAATAAATGACTATATGACATCATGTAATTGATGGTGGGTGCAGGGCTGGACTGGCGCCATGATTAAAAAAATAAAAAAGAAGAACTTTTTATTTTTGACACGCAGGCAGGCCAATAGGCGGCAGGACACCAGGAAAGGCGTTTGCTACTATTCTGCCAGTGCCATCATGATAATGTCACTGTACCTGTATCAGTGAGTGACAAATAAACCCTCTACAAAGGGTTGTGTAGTTGTCTGTTGGTTTGTATCATGTTGTTCTGCAAAAGTGGTGGCATTAGGGCTTGTTTGTTTGTGTGTGCCGCGACGGAGCGGGCGGTAGAGTTTCTGCTATCTTCTGGGCCAAATTCACACGAAAATGCCCGAAAATACACTGGTTTATTTCTGTTTTTGGTTCTCGTCATGGCTGCCAGTTCCCACCTGATGTTGTGAGGGAGTTCAGACTGCTGCAGATGGTTCTGAAGAACCGCTAGCTTGGATAATGTCTTCAGACTAGGACTCAAGTCCAAGATGTACAGCTCATCATCGAAGATGACGATACGATCTCCCGCCATGCAACAGCGCCCCCTACCCAATGAGTTGGCCCTGGAGCTCAACCTTCCTCCAGGACAAGATGTCTGGATTGAATTTCCACAGAACATTGAAGGCCCGGTCCTGATTCTTACCACCAAATATATACAGCTCTCCATTATGGGCAAAGGCTGAATGACTCCAGTGTCTTTCTGGAAGAAGCTGTGCAGAAGGTGTGTTCAGCCAGGAGTTGATCTCTGATGTTGCTGTCCCTGTACCCTATTATAAACACCTTTGTCACGATGGCGTCGACGAATTGAAGCAGTCGGGGGAGTTCCTCCGGTGCTAATTAAAGACCAGACCATTGTGGCGGTGTCCAACTTGTACACGGCATTAGTCCATCCCTTCTGGTTGCAGAATCTCGTCCCCACACGTCTCATATTTGGTCATATGTGCCTCAAATGTAACGTTAATTTGTGGCAACACAAACATTAAACGCCATTGACAATGAAGGGAAAATGTACGTCATATGTAGACGAGCAAATTGGCGAACCAATCGCATGAATTCAGTTGTTCATGAGATGATGTATAATGATGTATAACGATAAGAGCGCCCCTCACTTCACACTGCAATTTCTTATATTGTTTAGCCTGATGCTAGGTTCCTGGTTTAGCTGATCCTAGATTACTGAGGCCCTACAGTCTACACACCATCTCTGCATTTGATATGCAGGTACTGTATACATGTACCCTACAGTTAAGTGTTGATTTCGTCGACTAAAACTAAGACAAAGAATGTTCATCGACTACCGTTTTCCACTGATAAAAACTAAATGAAAAACTAAACTAAAACCAAGACTAAATGTATTGACAATTTCGTCAACAAATAAAAACTAAACTACAGCGCGTCACATTGTGAGCTTGTAGATCAGCTATTTTCAGTCATTACAACGGCATCGAGGCCAAAATTAATTTAGTCGACTAAATCAACTAGATTTAGTGGACTAAAATCTTAGGATATTTAGTCGACTAAAACTACACTAACACTAAAACACTCTGTGTGACTAAATAACTAAATGAATACTATTCAAGAGACTACGACTAAAACTAAAATCAAAATGTTCTGCCAAAAAACAACACTGTAAGTCGTCTGGATAAAGACTGTCTGCTAAATGCCTAAAGTGTGCGTGTGCGTGCACGTGCGTCATGGTATGCATAGTGCATACATAGTAGTATGTACATGTGTGTGTGTGTGTGTGTGTGTGTGTGTGTGTTCAATTCATTCATGCTTGTGATTTGTGTCAGTTCCCTACCAGATGTTGGCTGCGTCCCACCGGCGCATCCAGGAGAAGGAAGCGGTAATGGGCTCTCTGGTGAAATGTTTGCCAGCCTGTTTGAGGTCACCGTACGAGACTACAGACAGCTCCAACAGTGCAGGTGAGACTCGCGAATCACACGATGTGGTGGTTGGCTGTAGCGAAACTCCCCAGTGGATGTGAGAGACGTGCCACCACGAATCTGTGCCAAAACATCAAAACTAATGAGCCCTCGTATACCGGCGAGATGCACTTTGACTCCGCCGAGGCACCTCCCAGTTATCGCTTCATTATCCCATTCTGACCCGAGATCAGATTCTTAAAAATGTCTTCTACATGCCGACAGTTTTCCGGAAAAAGCTATGTTTCTGTGTCAGTCGTTCTTCGATTAAAAAAAAATAGCCACTCGGTGGCGCGCTATGAGCTTGTAGATCTGCTATTTTTCAATAGCTAAACTATAGCATAATGCTAACACCAAAAGCGGTCTCCGTCCTAAAATGGGTTATGAGAGGATCTCGTAGAGGATTTTTTTTGGTCTGTTTTGTATCGCCCACTTGCAAATCTTGAAAGTGTCATTTTCAGAGCACACTGTATTTATTTTTAATGATCAATCAATCGCTTGTGTCCCAGCTTGCACTACTAGAATTAACTCGGTATGAAAGTATAAAAGTTCCTATTATCGGTATCACAGTGAAAACTATAATATATTTAGGTTTTAAGCTCTATATTCTGATAGTAATCACCGCTATAGAGTGTTGCTAAAATAATAATAATAATAAAACTTTATTTGTATAGCACCTTTCATGACATGAAATGCAGCTCAAAGTGCTTTACAGAGCAATGGGAAAAGTAAAAGAAAATCAAGGCAACGACATTAAAAAAACAAGCAGTAATGCAATACAGTGAGGACATGAATAACAAAAAATAAAAGATCAATTAAAAGCAATGTTGTAGAGACAGGTGTCTCCCTGTCTTTCCCGCTCTTTATTGGTGGGTTGGGACATTTCAACCAATCAGTAGTAGGCCTATACCCGTTTATCAGCTTCAATTGTAATAGTGTTCCTGTGGCAATTGTGTCTGTTCTTATTTTGTTTTGTTTCATTTTTTATCTCGTGTCCCATTTGAGTTCTCTCTCTTGATTGGTAATTGGTATCCCAACCTGCGTTTTCAGGTCACGGAAAATGCATTTCCATGTTTGTTTGCTAAAGAGCTGTGGAGACAATGAGCCTCGTTACCGAAAAAACACTATAATATAGAGCTATTTAACACTTATTTTAACAAAAAAACAACATGTGTTAAAGGTGCTGAAAGGCACAGTAAGTTATGTTTTGGTTAAATTCGGATGCCGTGCTGTTTCACAGTCACGAAGGCATGGAGAGAGTACGTTTTGTTATAGATCTGTTACTGTTCATCATTCTTCACTTGAATGTTTTACGGTGTGACTTGGCAGGAGTACTGACAGTCTTGTGTTTTGTGTATCTTTGTGTAATCTTTGAGCTATAATCTTTGCATAGCTGCTCAGTCAGTGCCACATGTCTTGTGACCGCATGGCAACATAACGTTCTACGTTCATTTCTATTCACTATATTGTGTTATACTTGTTTTAAATATGCATCTTTAATTCAAATGGAAATCAACGACAGGTTAACCCATTTTGTGCGGGAACCCCTTTTGGTGTTTTA
>NC_139719.1:21137779-21174758 GCF_964188405.1 Protomyctophum parallelum | reverse complement strand
CTCGTGTTGATGAGAATCTCCTACACATATTGTACAATCGCCATACTTTACCCATTTTGGGGCGGGAACCCCTTTTGGTGTTAGCATTATGTTATGCCTTAGCTATTGAAAAATAGCAGATCTACAAGCTCATAGCGCGCCACCGAGTGGCGAGCTACGAGCTTGTAGGTCTGCTATTTTTCGAAGAAAAAAATAATAATCGAAGAACGACGGACATAGAAACATGGCTTTTACGAAAATACGTAAAAGGAACACGCATGCACCATATGGTGGAGCGTGCTGCTGGCCAGTGGCCACCCATCTAGCCATCAAAAACACAAGGCCGTCGTTTGTTCTTTGTTCAAAGGGAATGCCAGCGGTCAATCTGAAAAAAAAACCCTCATAGTCACAGTTTGCCAGAGGGCTTTAGAGTCAAGTCTTTTTGTGTAGCCCAGAACATGTACTGTATGTATGCATACATACGACCAAGCATGCATTTTCACAATGCTACCACTGAAAACAAGACTGTAACATATACACCCCTGTCCAATCTTTAGCTATTGATATTATACGTTACCGTATTGTGTGTAGTTTTTGAACAAAGCTATATCTAAAATGTATAATAGAGCTTTTTTTAAGTACCCGAAGACGCTCATACAGGCTGGCTGTTTGTAGCCATATTGACTCGCGTGGTGGCAGTCTATGCTTCATTCTGCCAAATAATGTAAATTAGCGATGTTTATTGTGATGTTAACTACTTTATACTGTATGGCTACAGAAGTGCTTTACAAGTACATTGTTAGTGTTACTGAGAGATTCACTGACGAAGACGAAGTATTTTCAACTTCACTTGTTTACGGCCAGTGGTAGTTATATGTTTTGTGACATCCTGCACGTAGCGTCATGAGCTGTGACTTGTCTAGAAGTAAAACATATTTTCTACAATAAAAAATGAAATAGTGTATGTATATTATATAATTGTATTTGTTTATGAAAGTACTTGACAAACTGACAACGTACTGCAATACCATGGAACTTATGGAGAACAAAACTTCACCAAGGTTCACCGTGGGACATGAAAAGCAGCCTGAAAGACAAAAACACTGTACTATTTTCCACTATAGGTTTTTGACATCCCTTTCTGGGTGTGAAGGTGGTGGTATCGATGGCGTTTAAGGCCTGTCAAATCAACTTAGCCTGTCAGTGAGGCAGAAGGAGGGGGACATTCAGCCTTTAAGTCAGACAAAAAGGCTGTGAATGACAATGCCTGTACCTGTCGGGAGGAGCAGAGACGCCGGGCGCTGCAGACGTTTGGCGAAGCAGTGCTTCTCCTTTTCCCCCTCCACGTCCCAGCAGTGTCTCTGACGCTGAGCCTGATAGACAGCCAGCCACACAAACGCCTGAGTTTCTGAGGTGACGAGTGACAAGGCTGGAGGTTGGATGAGAACACAAAAAAGAAACAGGAACAAAAACAGAATTACAGAGAGAACTAATGACGGTGGAAAGAAATGGTGCTGAATCATCTGTGCTTTGAAACCATCTGCCTTATTATGGTAATGCTGACAAATGGATATCTATGGCGTATCTGCAGTATCTAACACTTTCAACGTGGCGCCGTCCCGTACAGTATTTTGGGCATTTGTGAAAATGTTCAAAAACATTTATTAAAATAGTGATGCGATCCTGGTCTCTAAACTGCCTCCCCGTGGCCAGCCAGGGCGCCTGATGGAGGGGAAAGGAACTGGTTGGAATAACGTGTTCCTCCCCCCCCCCCCCCCCCGTCAGGTGTAAAGGAGCAACTTGGACACTCAGGCATGAAGGAAGCATGAGTTCAAGTCCGTTGCTCTCCCCAGGTTGGCGGAGGGTGTGTAGAGCCCAGGATCACATTAGATAATTGACACAGGGGTGAAAAATGGGTTACAAAATCGTGGGATAAAAATTATTATTAAAAAATATATATAGTGATGCGACACGTTTTGAGGATGTAGCTAGCATATATTCATCTAATTACGACATATACTTTCAAGTATAAGGGCTTAAGTGGTTTATGTTTCGCCCATTGACTATGACTCACTCACCATTACGGCTGACCATTTTTGCGAAGCATATTGTTTGTTTTTTCCAGGCATTGGAGACCCATTGGATACCATTCATTTGAAAAGGGTATGAAACTCAAACTGTAATGTGATACGGCGATCCAATCCAATACGCAAAACATCATTGTGTCCTGCGATTTTGGGGCCGTTGTTTCAATGCATTTTAAAGCAGATTGAACTTGAAAAAGAGAAAAGATCAATAACATACAAACAAAATTAAAATGTCCACTGCATGCTTCACCGATGTATAGCCCATATTTCACGTATTTTGAAGTACATTCAGTAACATTTGAATGACTTTGGAGACTTACAACACACGCAATGCAATGCAATGCGTGAGCTTGTAGATTGGCTATTTTCGGCAAAGAGATTCGGTGGAGGGGGGACGCCAGTACCAAGTTTATAGGGTTTTAAGATGTTAAGTGTTCTGCCCCCCTCACCTCTTCAGCGATGATATCTCTGCCAGCACATTCCTGGCACGGAACGTCCATGGTACACAGATGGCCACGTTCTTTGTGGCGGTCACCTGGCGACAGCTGGGCCAATCAGCATGGAGATGAGGGTGATGTCGAGCAGAGACACCTGTTTTCTGTGGTACTCTTCTTCATCTTCGTCGGGTCCCTCCAAGACCTCCTTTAAACGCGGACCAAAGCCGTGCTCGTGTCGTATACCGCGCACGCCGTCCCGTGCACGGATCTGAGCGCAGGTCAGGGCCTATACCTTATAGGCAGGAGACGGAGGGACAATCACAAAGCCTGCCGGCGGCTTCAGTCAGAGAGACATCGCTGTATGTCGGGTTCTGAAGTTGAAAGGCACCTTGAGAGAGTGCAACAGCAACACAGACGCCGCAACATATGGGGGACACACGGCTTTGAAGACGCTATTAAATTCACAGATGAATGTCTGCTAAAAAAAATGTGCTTACTTTAAAAGATGCCTCTCTTGCTCTGAGAACTTTTGGTAAAATGTCACGCTCTGCGCGGCGTCCCGGGAGGGTGAACGGCGACGCGTATACATCCTTCATAAAACAAACATCTTTAGATCTATATCTGTCATTAAGGTATAGACTTGAGATAACATCGTGGGACGGACTTTTTCACTGTGCCTCTTAACCCATTTTGGGCGAGAACCCCTTTTGGTGTTAAGCATTACGTTATGCTTTAGCTATTGAAAAATATAGCAGATCTACAAGCTCATAGCGCTCCACTTGTAGGTCTGCTATTTTTTGAAAAATTGTGAAAATTGTGCCTCAAATCTTTGAATATATATATTATTGCAGAGTGAACGTTTTTTAACTCAAATCTTTGCTTCTGGGGGGGGGGGGGGTGTCTTGTCTGGAACAACATATTTTCAGATGGGGGTCGGCGGCCAAATACAGATCATTCTGGGGGTCCTTGACATGGAAAATGGTGGAGCACCACTGACATAGGGTTGGATTGGGGGTATAAGTCCCTGTGACATACTAGCGTCATGTCCAGGGGGTGTACTTGTACATCAAGCTGCCTCACGCTACAGAAACAGGAGATAGGCTCCTGCCCCTATAGGCCTCATGGCTCGGCAAGGCTACTTACTTAATTACCACCGACATAGAAACAGGTGTTTCAGAAAACTGTTTATTTTAGAAATCGGCCTCAGACCTAAATGGGTTAAATATGAACAAACGGCAGTTCCTGAGCTGGGTGTAGTCAAGCAGCCACTGCTGTTCATAATCCATCACTGCTTTGCTCGTCTCAGGGCCAAACCGTTGACTTTCAGAACCATTCCTCCACCTTAGGGCATGATTCACACCTCGTCCACCATATGGGGAACTATGACCGCTGTGAAAATAGCCCATCTACAAGCTAGCTCACAAGGTGTCACGGATATAAGACACGATGTGCGAGCATGTAGATGCGGCTATTTTTGTCCGTGTCACGCTGTCGTGTGATTGAGTATAAATCAGGCTTTGAAAGCGCTGCCGTCCATCCTCGACCGCTTATCCGTAGCCGGGTCGCGCGGGGGGGGGGCAACAGCTCCACCAGATATAGCTCCGGATTTCCCTCTCCAGAGCGACATTATAGTGACTTCCTCCTGGGGGATCCCGAGGCGTTCCAGTCCCTCCATCTCATCCTTTGGTCTGGCCCGGGGGGGGTCTCCTCCCAGTGGGACGTCCCTCCAGGACCCTCCCTATAGGCCTAGGGAGAGGGGCATCCTATAACCAGATGCCCCGAACCACCTAAGCTGGCTCCTTTCCAGACGAAGGAGCAGCGACTCAGCACAAATATCCTACTAGTAGGGCAACTAAAATGGTCAGCTATGGCCCTGAGTGGGACCACCACCCTATACTGTCAGACTTTCACGCAATGTTGAAAAAACGTATCAACCGACATTACAGAAGATTAAAAGGTCTGCCTCATATAGCCAATCTTTCGCCTGGACCCTGGCTTTTGACAAAACACAAAAGTATAGTAGCACAGCACTGTAACTAACTTTGAAATATTGCATTGTGCGTGACGTGAGAACACTGAGGGTCTCTCTTATCAACAGACTCTAATGAGGTCATTAATACACATTAGAGTCCAAGTGGAATCAGTATACTATGCGCATGTATAATGTATAATTAATAGGTTTACAGGCTTTGATATTCATAACCCTCGGGCCGAATGACCGACTCAATTTCTATTGTATCTTTGTACGCAGGGGTCATGATGATGACTATATTATTTTATGTCTTTAAGGAATGTGTGTGATTTTATCTTCATCACACAGTGAAATATAGAGAGCGCACGCACGCACGCACGCACGCACACGCACACGCACACGCACACGCACGCACGCACGCACACACACACACACACACACACACACACACACACACACACACACACACACACACACACACACACACACACACAGTTCACAACTGTCAGCTCTAATGCTGATAAAGGTAACAGTGCAGTATAAAGCCTATAATAGCTTAGGATAGATAATAGTTGGTGACCATAGTGTGCTGTATATAGCCGACTTCATTGACTGGGGCCGACCTTTGGCAGCCAATTTTTCTCCCCCCCTCTATATCAAATCTCTTCGTCTGGGAAAAAAAAGCCGATATACAAGCTCACATGCAGCACATAATTGTAATGTGATCTGCTATTTTCACCTATAATTTTCACCTATAATAACATGCACAGAATGTAGAGATGCTAGGGTTGAAGTGGTTCAAAACAACATAGCCTGGAGTTTTGCATGTTCTCCCCGTGTCCCCTAGGGTAGGTACCCTCACAAAAAACATGCAGTAATCCTGGTCACTAAACTGCCTCCCCCTGGCCAGCCGGGGCGCCTGATGGAGGGGAAAGGAACTGGTTGGAATAACGTGTTCCTTCCACGCGCTACGTCCAACCAGGGAAACTCCCCCCTGTCAGGTGTAAAGGAGAAACTTGGACACTCAGGCATGAAGGAAGCATGAGTTCAAGTCCGTTGCTCTCCCCTTGTCCCCCATATATGGGGACTAGGTTGGTGGAGGGTGTGTAGAGCCCAGGATCACATTAGATGATTGACACAGGGGTGAAAAATGGGTTACAAAAGTGGGATAAAGAAAAATAAATAACATAGCCTACAGCAGTGGTTCCCAAAGTGGGGTCCAGGCGGGGACCCCCAGGGGTCCTTGAGGGGGTCCTGCAGCTAAATGATGGTTTGGAACCAAATGGACCCGTATGGGTCTGTAACTCTGAGCGTGTATACAAATGGAACGGGTCCATTTGGTTCCATTTGTACACTCTCGGATTTAAATTAACATTGATTTTACAATACAAATGGGGGTCTCAAGAGATAAGAAATGCCATTGAATGGATGGGGGTCTGTAGCCTATTGCATGTCAAACTGAGGGTCCTTTAAATGGTTGAGAATCACTGCTTGAGCATGTTTTAAATTAGGGGGTGGGGGGACTGCGGGCTAATTAGTGTAAATTTGGGGGTCCTTGACATGAAGAAATGTGGGAACCACTGGCCTATACAGTACAGTGTATCCACTGTATACGTTGGTTTTCGTTCTCTGTCCGTGTTCAAACTGCCTGTTGTCAAACACAGCTTGGACAAATTATTCCAAACCTGTGTGTGCACGCAAAAGGGCAATAGATAAGAGCAGAGTTTAATTAAATTCACAGTCAGCAAGTCACTATCAAAACTGAAGCTAAAATAACATTTCACCATTTTGTCTTCGGGAATGTTGGGAGCAATGAAAAGTGTTCTGCAACACGGCTGCCTTTACTTATACACTTGCAAAAGATGTATTGGCGAGTTGAGCGTGAGAGTGAGAGAATCATTTGTTTCTCCAAAGTGGGAAAGGAGAAAAAGGGACCATTTTCTTGTGCACGTTGCAAAGCTATGACCAACATTGCCCCCATGTGGACACCCTGAGCAATGCGGACATTAACAGCATTCCACATACCTCACCCTCCTCCCAACAATTACATCGGCTGCAAAACTGCCAAGGATACCGACAAACTGGGCAAACAGTCACAGACGATGACGTTTCGTTTTCTGCCCTGTGTGTGTGTGTGTGTGTGTGTGTGTGTGTGTGTGTGTGTATGTGT
Organism: Protomyctophum parallelum; assembly: GCF_964188405.1. Taxonomy (NCBI): domain Eukaryota; kingdom Metazoa; phylum Chordata; class Actinopteri; order Myctophiformes; family Myctophidae; genus Protomyctophum; species Protomyctophum parallelum. The sequence goes on along the minus strand of NC_139719.1, from coordinate 21,168,113 downwards.
GCAACACCGGTGGGTCAACCTGCACCCCTTTAGGAAATCTGAGCTGAGCCCTTTTACCTGCTTTGTGGATCGCTTCCATTAACAAGCGGAGGAGATGAAACAAAACCTTAGGGGGAAGGAAAGGCCGGGGCGGGGCGGGCGCTCGGTGTGTCCAGATAATGGTGCCAGAGCCTCCATCGCACCGAGACAAGCCTGTAGGGATGAAATATGCGGTGCGCGCACGAGTGTCAGCATGCACGCGCACGTGTGTTGGGGGGGGGGGGGGGGGGGGCCTGCCTGTATGTCAGACTGACTGCGATGGAGCGGTTACGATTATACTGCCTGTGGAAAACCACGAATGCATGTTTTATAGCTAAAGTTGGGGAGAAAAAGTGCGGCATATCCTCTCCCTCCTCCTCATATCAGGGCTAACATGAATCTCTGCTAGCCTCTCCACCTGCCCTGGACGTCGTCCAGTCCACTGAACAGGCCCGGGTTTATTGGTGGCCTCCACTGCGTTAACCCATTCTGACCTGAGATCAGATTCTAAAAATGTCTTCTACATCCTGACAGTTTTCTGAAAAAGGCCATGTTTCTATGTCAGTCGTTCTTCGATTTTTCTAAAATAGCAGACCTACAAGCTCGTAGCGCGCCACTCGGTGGCGCGCTAGGAGCTTGTAGATCTGCTATTTTTCAATAGCTAAAGCATAACGTAATGCTAAAACCAAAAGAGGTTCCGGCCAAAATGGGTTAAGGCTTTTAGACCTGCAGATAGCTCCGTTCTACGGAAATGTCTTCTGAAACCGTGACAAGTTTTCAGAAGAAACCTCATGTTTCTGTGTCAGTGCTTTTGCAAACTATTTCATGTCGAGGACCCCCAACAGTCATCTGTATTTGGCTGCGGACGACCCGTCTCAAAACATGTTGTCCCCCCCCAGAAGCAAAGATTAAAGTTTAAAAACGTTCGCTCTGAAATAATATATATTCAAAAGATTTGAGCCACATTTTAATGATTTTTTCAAAAACAGCAGATCTACAAGCTCGTACGAGCTTGTAGATCTGCTGTTTTTCAATAGCTAAAGTAGGTATAACACAACATCTCAAAAACACCAAAAGGGGTTCCCGCCCAGAATGGGTTAAGGCTTTTATGGGCTACATTTGCCAGCTCTTTGAAATCACCATCAATCCCCTCAAAGCGCTTTGGGAGTCCTACAGAGAATTTCATATGGCGAGCCAGGCCAGGGGATTTAGGCTCCCGCAAGAGAGAGGGGGAATCAGAGAGATTTAATAGCAAACATCTGGGTTTAAGCAACAACAACGGAACATCCATGGGGGCAATTATGTATATGTGCAATGATCATTTCCTATAGTAAGACCGTGATACAATTAAAGAATCCTGTAATTGACAATTATAAACGGCCCTGCTAGCCCAGGTTCAAATGCCAATAACGGGCTAGAATTTGAAAGCCTTCATGCAAATGTATGCATGTACTCTATGTATTTATTATGCATTCATTATCGGTTACATTTGTCTTTTGGCTATGTCCACCGCACGCACGCACGTACGCACACACAGAGAACTCGGTTCCCCCACACATTCGAACTAAAAACACCACGATGAGCATTTGTGTGTAGTCAATATAAACGTCATTATCAATACGTACGTTTGATACTTTAAAGCTACAGTCCGTATGTTTTATGTCTCTCCCAATAGAGAGAGGTCATTGCAACGATGTCCAAACTATACAATAAAGATGCCGGCACATCTCGCGTCCAATCCGGTGCACGGACTTCAAATGACTTGGCTTCAAACGTCATTGCCATCATCAGCCAGTCTACACAGATGTGCTATAGTTATATTACGATGATATACTCTAGCATAGATACAGAACAAAGTTGTATTCATTCAAAAAAGTCCTGGACTGTAGCTTTAATTGTATTCATGATCAGTATTCAGCAGGTCATGAGATGTATCAGTGTGTGTGTGTGTGTGTGTGTGTGTGTGTGTGTGTCACCTCAGGCAACGGCGGACGTCCTCTGAGCCAACGAAGATGCTTTCCAGGTGGGTCCAGGCAGGTGCACCGCACCTCCAAACCAGATGGAAATGACCGCGTCTGCCTACAGACAGCTGGCTGCTTGCCTGCAACCATGACGTTTTCCTCCAGGATGTATACTTGGGGAGGACATGAGATTCCGCAAGCTGCACCTGGGCTGTCCTCGAGGGTCTCAAACCGTGTCCTCGTTAGCGAGGAGGAGGGCACCTGGGTCCAGTGGCGGGACCTCCTACTCAGTCAGACCTAGGGCTGCAACGATTCATCGATTAATAGTAATCGAATCAATTATTCAATTAGTTGTCAACTAATTTAGTAATCGATTAATCAATTCGGCAACTAATCACTAGTTTTTTGCAATTTATCATAGGTGATTTCCATGCACTTAACCATTCACTTAACCAAGTGTAAGTAAAGTAAAAGAATATATAGCCATATTCCCTTACAATCTGATGATAGTTGCACAGTAGCGACTGCAAAGCAAAATATGACACATAAGAACAAGAACAATATTTATTTTTAAATGACCCATGCATTTGAGTTCAGAAGAGTACTGTTCCTTCTAGACTGACACATGTGTAGCTATTCTTTAATCAAATGTATGCAGTCAGAATACAGTAAGCCTAGACACTATGAGTTGCTTTAATTAATTTAAATTTAGTTTGTCTTTTATTTGAATAGCAGCCTAATCAGCAGCTAATCAAATTACATTTTGAATGAATTATATTTTTCTGTTAGTTAGAACATGTCTAAAATAGCCTAAAATATATTTTTAAGGTGATAGCTAAATAAGTGTCATAATCCGATTAATCGATTAATCGTTTAAATAATCGGCAGATGAATCGATTATGAAAATAATCGTTAGTTGCAGCCCTAGTTCAGACCGCATGCCTGGGAAGGATCAATACCCCCCCCCCCCCCCTCGTCAATAGTTCATAGACTATATAGACAGCGGGATGAAAAATGGTGGTGTTCGCTGTAACTTGGGGGGGCTAAATGTGTTAAGTGAGCTTTTCTTGACAACCAGCAAAAAAAAGCTGTGATGCAGGAGAGGGACCAATGCAGACAGTAGAGGAGAGAGGGACCAATGCAGACAGTAGAGGAGAGAGGGACCAATGCAGACAGTAGAGGAGAGAGGGACCAATGCAGACAGTAGAGGAGAGAGGGACCAATGCAGACAGTAGAGGAGAGAGGGACCAATGCAGACAGTAGAGGAGAGAGGGACCAATGCAGACAGTAGAGGAGAGAGGGACCAATGCAGACAGTAGAGGAGAGAGGGACCAATGCAGACAGTAGAGGAGAGAGGGACCAATGCAGACAGTAGAGGAGAGAGGGACCAATGCAGACAGTAGAAGAGAGAGGGACCAATGCAGACAGTAGAGGAGAGAGGGACCAATGCAGACAGTAGAGGAGAGAGGGACCAATGCAGACAGTAGAGGAGAGAGGGACCAATGCAGACAGTAGAGGAGAGAGGGACCAATGCAGACAGTAGAAGAGAGAGGGACCAATGCAGACAGTAGAGGAGAGAGGGACCAATGCAGACAGTAGAGGAGAGAGGGACCAATGCAGACAGTAGAAGAGAGAGGGACCAATGCAGACAGTAGAGGAGAGAGGGACCAATGCAGACAGTAGAGGAGAGAGGGACCAATGCAGACAGTAGAGGAGAGAGGGACCAATGCAGACAGTAGAGGAGAGAGGGACCAATGCAGACAGTAGAGGAGAGAGGGACCAATGCAGACAGTAGAGGAGAGAGGCCGGCGGAGAATGTGACAGAATCGCGTTCAGGCTCAGATACTTTAGTTTAGAACCCTATTGATTCCATTGACAAGAGCTATACCCATTTTGACCTGAGATCAGATTCTAAAAAATGTCTTCTATATCCTGAAAGAAATAGCAGACCTACAAGCCACTCGGTGGCGCGCTATGAGCTTGTAGATCTGCTATTTTTCGATAGCTAAAGCATGACCTAAGGCTAACACCAAAATGGGTTAAATCCAGGCCAAATGGAGTGTTAACCAAAGTCTAAAAGTATGGTATCTGTCCATGTGGAGTTGGGTTCAGAGAGAGAGCCATCTCCGTGTTCATCTCGGGGGTCGGACCCCCGGGCTTTCAACCGGGGGTCCACAGACCATTGCAGGAGGTTTAAAGGGATACTTCACCCTTTTTGCAAAAACATATATGTTAATGCCGTTTAGAAGCTTTAGAACACTTTCCTGGGGGTCTTTATGTGTGTAATATGTGGTTTTAGATATTTTAGATTGTAGCAGTAAGCACAGTGTCTCTGATGTCATGGACACTGGTCTCACTACCTTCCTGGACTACAATTCCCATAATTATTTGGTGCACTGCTCCTCCTTGTGGATAGGGGGAGAGCTGTCTTACTGAGACAACATGTAGTCCAGGAAGGAAGTGAGCCCAGTGTCCATGACAACAGAGACACCGGGCTCACTGCTACAATCTAAAATATCTAAAACCACATATTACACACACAAAGACCCCCAGGAAAGTGTTCTAACGCTTCTAAGTGTCCCTTTAAGGGAGGGGTGGGAAATATTGACGATGAAGAGGTCAATTATGTTATATTTCTGCACTAACTCCAGAGGGCCACATTGCATATTACTGGCAAAAATAGCCGATAATAACCCGTCACACTGCGACGAGTTTTGAGCTTGTAGATCAGCTATTTATTTTTTGCAATATTTGAATTGAAATCCTGATTTTTTTTTTTGCTATTTTAGAATTTTGAAATCCTGAAAAGTAATCTTTTTTCTCTGGTTTGCATGTGAATAATACTATTTTGAGAGAGGGCTTGTTTGGTCCACCGTTTGGTCCAGGGGAGAAAAAAAAATACTTTCGTAAATATTTGATGCATTCTTATATGGCTCCTATCCAACAAAAATAATTCTGCTTCTTGCCATGCTTTGAAACACTAGATTTGTTTTGTGCCGCTCATTAATGTAGCCTGCGTATATGTAGTGTATAATGTAGCGTACACACTATTAAAACAAAATCGTTCTCTCTGTCCCGGGGGGAGAGGGGGGGGCATGCAATACATTTTCAATGGGAATCACTGGGTTTCACAGTCTAGAGCCCCCCCCCCCCCCCCCCCCCCCATGGAGCAGAGCATGCTCTGTGAAACCCAGTGACTCCCATTGAAAACGATTCGCGAGCTTCTCTGCCCCCCCCCCCCCCCCCCCCCCCGACACAATAGCTCGGTGGTCCCGAGGTTTGCTCTTATAGTCGGGGATGGTGGTCCCTGGGTCAAACATCAGTTGAAAACCAGCTGATCTATACCAAAATCTCTTTCGCTTAAATGTTGTGACATGCCCAGAATGGTGGACGCTATATAGGGTTCATGTGTGGTTAACAGCCTTTGCCTCACACCTCCTCTTAAAAGCACTGCACGTTCAGCTGCAGCAGGGCCAGCCAACAGGCATGAATGAATGTCTCCTGTTCGGGGAGTGTAAAATCATTTATTTTTGCCTCTGCAACACATAATGAGACGATATTACTAATAATAAATGCATATGCCATTGCTAGACACAGTGCATGGGGCTGACATAACTGATGTCAATGCAAAAGCTGGTATCAAGGGGTGCTTATTTAGCCTACACAACACTTTTGTTTAACCCATTCTGTACGGGAACCCCTTTTGGTGTTTTAATATATATATTCTTTATGAGTTTATGTTGTTCCAGGGACCCCCCCAGAAGCAAAGATTTGAGTTAAAAAATGTTCGCTCTGAAAGAATATATATTCAATGATTTGTGCAACACATTTTCACTGGGTTTTTCAAAAATAGCAGACCTATACAAGCTCGTAGCGCGGCACTCGGCGCTATGAGCTTGTAGATCTGCTATTTTCCCAATGGCTAAAGTATAACATAATGCTTAACACCAAAAGGGGTTCCCGGCCAAAATGGGTTAAAGCAAAACAGCTGAGAACCACAGTGAGCCCTCCTCTGTGTCTCATTACAAGGTACAAAAAGGCCTATCAAGTACTGTTACTCACAGAGGACGAAAGGCATTATATATTTTTCCTTTTCGCTGCATTTCCTTAAATTATCAGCAGAACATCGTTATCACGACCCCTGGGCTGGAAAACAAAAGGGATAAAGCACAGCACTTTATCCTGTACTGTACATGAGTTATCAATGTGCTGCAATAAGGGGCTGTGGTTCATAATGTAAACGATATATCGTGATAAAAGTCAGAGCAACAAAACAAAAAAGCAAATCATTGTGGATCCCGGTGGTCCACATGGGAACGGCATGGCTGCCACGTGGATCTATAGATCTTATAGAACGTGGATCTATAGGACTTCAGGTGGCAAGAACTGTGACATCAGTCAACTACGATGTCAGTCGTCTATGACCAAACCTATGCATGCCTACGTCGACATTAAAAAAAATGTCTTTTGAAGTGTATTTTTTATCTGAAAAACCTCTTGTTTCTCAAGAGTGGTTCTCAATATTTCATGTCAAGGATCCCAAAAATGATATGCAATATGCTGCCGCCCCCCCATCTGAAAATATGTTGTTCCAGGGACACCCCCTCAGAAGCGAAGATTTGAGTTTAAAACTGAAACTTGTAGATCTGCTATTTTTCAATAGCTAAAGTAACACATAATGCATAAAACACCAAAAGGGGTTCCCGCACAAAATGGGTTAACCTGTCGTTGATTTCCATTTGAATTAAAGATGAATATTTAAAACAAGTATAACACAATATAGTGAATAGAAATGAACGTAGAACGTTATGTTGCCATGCGGTCACAAGACATGTGGCACTGACTGAGCAGCTATGCAAAGATTATAGCTCAAAGATTACACAAAGATACACAAAACACAAGACTGTCAGTACTCCTGCCAAGTCACACCGTAAAACATTCAAGTGAAGAATGATGAACAGTAACAGATCTATAACAAAACGTACTCTCTCCATGCCTTCGTGACTGTGAAACAGCACGGCATCCGAATTTAACCAAAACATAACTTACTGTGCCTTTCAGCACCTTTAACACATGTTTCTTTTTGTTAAAATAAGTGTTAAATAGCTCTATATTATAGTGTTTTTTCGGTAACGAGGCTCATTGTCTCCACAGCTCTTTAGCAAACAAACATGGAAATGCATTTTCCGTGACCTGAAAACGCAGGTTGGGATACCAATTACCAATCAAGAGAGAGAACCCAAATGGGACACGAGATAAAAAATTAAACAAAACAAAATAAGAATAGACACAATTGCCACAGGAACACTATTACAATTGAAGCTGATAAACGGGTATAGGCCTACTACTGTCTCTACAACATTGCTTTTAATTGATCTTTTATTTTTTGCTATTCATGTCCTCACTGTATTGCATTACTGCTTGTTTTTTTAATGTCGTTGCCTTGATTTTCTTTTTTTTTCTCCATTGCTCTGTAAAGCACTTTGAGCTGCATTTCATGTCATGAAAGGTGCTATACAAATAAAGTTTTATTATTATTATTATTATTATAGCAACACTCTATAGTGGTGATTACTATCAGAATATAGAGCTTAAAACCTTGAATATATTATAGTTTTCACTGTGATACCGATAATAGGAACTTTTATACTTTCATACCGAGTTAATTCTAGTAGTGCAAGCTGGGACACAAGCGATTGATTGATCATTAAAAATAAATACAGTGTGCTCTGAAAATGACACTTGCAAGTGGGCCAGAAAAAAGTTGGGCACCGCTTTATCTAGAGAGCATTATAATAAGCGGCGATACAAAACAGACTCTACGAGATCCTCTCATAACCCATTTTAGGACGGGGACCGCTTTTGTTGTTAGCATTATGCTATAGTTTAGCTATTGAAAAATAGCTAAATCGAAGAACGACTGACACAGAAACATAGCTTTTTCCGGAAAACTGTCGGGATGAAGAAGACATTTTTAAGAATCTGATCTCGGGTCAGAATGGGATAATGAAGCGATAACTGGGAGGTGCCTCGGCGGAGTCAAAGTGCATCTCGCCGGTATACGAGGGCTCATTAGTTTTGATGTTTTGGCACAGATTCGCGGTGGCACGTCTCTCACATCCACTGGGGAGTTTCGCTACAGCCCAACCACCACATCGTGTGATTCGCGAGTCTCACCTGCACTGTTGGAGCTGTCTGTAGTCTCGTACGGTGACCTCAAACAGGCTGGCAAACATTTCACCAGAGAGCCCATTACCGCTTCCTTCTCCTGGATGCGCCGGTGGGACGCAGCCAACATCTGGTAGGGAACTGACACAAATCACAAGCATGAATGAATTGAACACACACACACACACACACACACACACACATGTACATACTACTATGTATGCACTATGCATACCATGACGCACGTGCACGCACACGCACACTTTAGGCATTTAGCAGACACTCTTTATCCAGACGACTTACAGTGTTGTTGTTTAGTTTTAGTCGTAGTCTCTTGAATAGTATTCATTTAGTTATTTAGTCACACAGAGTGTTTTAGTGTTAGTCTAGTTTTAGTCGACTAAATATCCTAAGATTTTAGTCCACTAAATCTAGTTGATTTAGTCGACTAAATCTAGTTGATTTAGTCGATTAAATTGATTTTGGCCTCGATGCCGTTGTAATGACTGAAAATAGCTGATCTACAAGCTCACAATGTGACTGTAGTTTAGTTTTTATTTGTTGACGAAATTGTCAATACATTTAGTCTTGGTTTTAGTTTAGTTTTTCATTTAGTTTTTATCAGTGGAAAACGGTAGTCGATGAACATTCTTTGTCTTAGTTTTAGTCGACGAAATCAACACTTAACTGTACGGTACATGTATACAGTACCTGCATATCAAATGCAGAGATGGTGTGTAGACTGTAGACTGTAGGGCCTCAGTAATCTATCAGAGATGGTGTGTAGACTGTAGGGCCTCAGTAATCTATCAGAGATGGTGTGTAGACTGTAGGGCCTCAGTAATCTATCAGAGATGGTGTGTAGACTGTAGGGCCTCAGTAATCTATCAGAGATGGTGTGTAGACTGTAGGGCCTCAGTAATCTATCAGAGATGGTGTGTAGACTGTAGGGCCTCAGTAATCTATCAGAGATGGTGTGTAGACTGTAGGGCCTCAGTAATCAGAGATGGTGTGTAGACTGTAGGGCCTCAGAGATGGTGTGTAGACTGTAGGGCCTCAGTAATCAGAGATGGTGTGTAGACTGTAGGGCCTCAGAGATGGTGTGTAGACTGTAGGGCCTCAGTAATCTATCAGAGATGGTGTGTAGACTGTAGGGCCTCAGAGATGGTGTGTAGACTGTAGGGCCTCAGAGATGGTGTGTAGACTGTAGGGCCTCAGAGATGGTGTGTAGACTGTAGGGCCTCAGAGATGGTGTGTAGACTGTAGGGCCTCAGAGATGGTGTGTAGACTGTAGGGCCTCAGAGATGGTGTGTAGACTGTAGGGCCTCAGAGATGGTGTGTAGACTGTAGGGCCTCAGAGATGGTGTGTAGACTGTAGGGCCTCAGAGATGGTGTGTAGACTGTAGGGCCTCAGAGATGGTGTGTAGACTGTAGGGCCTCAGTAATCTATCAGAGATGGTGTGTAGACTGTAGACTGTAGACTGTAGGGCCTCAGTAATCTATCAGAGATGGTGTGTAGACTGTAGGGCCTCAGTAATCTATCAGAGATGGTGTGTAGACTGTAGGGCCTCAGTAATGCAGAGATGGTGTGTAGACTGTAGGGCCTCAGTAATGCAGAGATGGTGTGTAGACTGTAGACTGTAGGGCCTCAGTAATCTATCAGAGATGGTGTGTAGACTGTAGGGCCTCAGTAATCTATCAGAGATGGTGTGTAGACTGTAGGGCCTCAGAGATGGTGTGTAGACTGTAGGGCCTCAGTAATCAGAGATGGTGTGTAGACTGTAGGGCCTCAGAGATGGTGTGTAGACTGTAGGGCCTCAGAGATGGTGTGTAGACTGTAGGGCCTCAGTAATCTATCAGAGATGGTGTGTAGACTGTAGGGCCTCAGTAATCTATCAGAGATGGTGTGTAGACTGTAGGGCCTCAGTAATCTATCAGAGATGGTGTGTAGACTGTAGGGCCTCAGTAATCAGAGATGGTGTGTAGACTGTAGGGCCTCAGAGATGGTGTGTAGACTGTAGGGCCTCAGTAATCTATCAGAGATGGTGTGTAGACTGTAGGGCCTCAGAGATGGTGTGTAGACTGTAGGGCCTCAGAGATGGTGTGTAGACTGTAGGGCCTCAGAGATGGTGTGTAGACTGTAGGGCCTCAGAGATGGTGTGTAGACTGTAGGGCCTCAGAGATGGTGTGTAGACTGTAGGGCCTCAGAGATGGTGTGTAGACTGTAGGGCCTCAGTAATCTAGGATCAGCTAAATGCAGAGATGGTGTGTAGACTGTAGGGCCTCAGTAATCTATCAGAGATGGTGTGTAGACTGTAGACTGTAGACTGTAGGGCCTCAGTAATCTATCAGAGATGGTGTGTAGACTGTAGGGCCTCAGTAATCTATCAGAGATGGTGTGTAGACTGTAGGGCCTCAGTAATGCAGAGATGGTGTGTAGACTGTAGACTGTAGGGCCTCAGTAATCTATCAGAGATGGTGTGTAGACTGTAGGGCCTCAGTAATCTATCAGAGATGGTGTGTAGACTGTAGGGCCTCAGTAATCTATCAGAGATGGTGTGTAGACTGTAGGGCCTCAGTAATCTATCAGAGATGGTGTGTAGACTGTAGGGCCTCAGTAATCAGAGATGGTGTGTAGACTGTAGGGCCTCAGAGATGGTGTGTAGACTGTAGGGCCTCAGTAATCTATCAGAGATGGTGTGTAGACTGTAGGGCCTCAGTAATCTATCAGAGATGGTGTGTAGACTGTAGGGCCTCAGTAATCTAGGATCAGCTAAACCAGGAACCTAGCATCAGGCTAAACAATATAAGAAATTGCAGTGTGAAGTGAGGGGCGCTCTTATCGTTATACATCATTATACATCATCTCATGAACAACTGAATTCATGCGATTGGCTCGCCAATTTGCTCGTCTACATATGACGTACATTTTCCCTTCATTGTCAATGGCGTTTAATGTTTGTGTTGCCACAAATTAACGTTACATTTGAGGCACATATGACCAAATATGAGACGTGTGGGGACGAGATTCTGCAACCAGAAGGGATGGACTAATGCCGTGTACAAGTTGGACACCGCCACAATGGTCTGGTCTTTAATTAGCACCGGAGGAACTCCCGCGACTGCTTCAATTCGTCGACGCCATCGTGACAAAGGTGTTTATAATAGGGTACGGGGACAGCAACATCAGAGATCAACTCCTGGCTGAACACACCTTCTTCCAGAAAGACACTGGAGTCATTCAGCCTTTGCCCATAATGTAGAGCTGTATATATTTGGTGGTAAGAATCAGGACCGGGCCTTCAATGTTCTGTGGAAATTCAATCCAGACATCTTGTCCTGGAGGAAGGTTGAGCTCCAGGGCCAACTCATTGGGTAGGGGGCGCTGTTGCATGGCGGGAGATCGTATCGTCATCTTCGATGATGAGCTGTACATCTTGGACTTGAGTCCTAGTCTGAAGACATTATCCAAGCTAGCGGTTCTTCAGTACCATCTGCAGCAGTCTGAACTCCCTCACAACATCAGGTGGGAACTGGCAGCCATGACGAGAACCAAAAACAGAAATAAACCAGTGTATTTTCGGGCATTTTCGTGTGAATTTGACCCAGAAGATAGCAGAAACTGTAGAGGGTTTATTTGTCACTCACTGATACAGGTACAGTGACATTATCATGATGGCACTGGCAGAATAGTAGCACACGCCTTTCCTGGTGTCCTGCCGCCTATTGGCCTGCCTGCGTGTCAAAAATAAAATGTTCTTATTTTTTTATTTTTTTAATCATGGCGCCAGTCCAGCCCTGCACCCACCATCAATTACATGATGTCATATAGTCATTTATTTTGTCATTGACTTGAATGTGAATTGGGGGCGGAATTAACATCAACACATACACACAAAGTAACTTTTTGGAGCGGTGAGCACCGCTCAAAAAAGCAAAGCAGACCACACTTTGTGTGAAGTGAGGGTGGCAAAGAATTACATCACAACTATCCTAAACAAACATTAAAAGTCCACAGACGACTTGGCTGCCACATGACAAAGATTTTCACAAATATTTGAATATATATATATTCTTTCAGAGCAAACTTTTTTTTTTTGTTCGACGTCGGGTCTAAATGGGGCACAAATGGGGGGTACATTCATGAGTATTTATTTTATATCTGTGCACAGCACAACAAGTCAACAACCATTCTCTCTCTCTCTCTCTTCCTTACTGCTGCCTGTGCCACCTGCTGCGGCTGCAGCTTGTTGTGTGTACTTAGGAAACAATGGGTGCCAGTTAACCACCCACTGTGCATATAAGCACTATACCACCCTCGGCCTGCACTGAAGACGACTAGAGCCCCACTTAACGTCATCAGACACAGTGTAAAAACACCTGCGGCAAGGCCTGAGACGGAGACGGTCTGCTGCTGTCGACATCGAAGGTCGGACGCAAGGTCTTGCTATAATTGGAAAGAGAGTTTGTTTTTCTTCCGTGAGGCCAAGGGTAAACCTGTGTGTCTTTACGATTTGCTCGCTAAAGAGCACAATTTCATATGACACCCTGAGCTATCACGGAGCACGGCTAAAGAATGCAAAAGTTAAACAAGCTTGAAGTAGCTCTGAGAAATAGCTATCCGTGCTGCTCACCGAAAAAAAATCTCAAAGACTCATGATGTGGCTGTCAAGGCCAACAAAATAGGCGCTGCATTGAAACCATACTCAGAGGGGGGATTCATCAAAGCATGCATGCTGACAGCGGGCTGCAACAAAGTGCCCTGAGCAAGAACAGGCTTTTTGGTCATATCGGCTTGTCAGGAAATACTGTGACAGAGTAAGTTGTAAGTTAATACCAAAGATGAAAGTATTGCTCACTAGGCAATGTTCCTCATAAGAAAACAAAATGTTTTATGTAGGCTATATCCCAGGGGATATAGCCTACTTGGCCCCCTCCTTTTTAACGAATATCTTAGCAAAACAACCAATATTCACCTACAGTATTATGGTATGTCCAGAATAAAACACGTGTGTTGTTTTAGGCCCTGTATATACCTATGAGCACCATCATTAGCATGGACAGTCCGGGGCTATTTGTTTTGCCCTGGCTTGGCTGGTGAACTTCTGATGCCAACACCGCCCGGTGACAATTAACACACTTCCATGACATTAACACACTTCCATGACATTAATGGGACAATAATCACCGGGTTATTAAGAAACCAATTATGCACATAACTAATATGACAATTAGACAGTATGGCGAAGCCTCTACCTATGAATTAATTACCGTTATGTTAAGGTTCAATTAGCCTTGTCTGATGTGAGAGCCTGGAGCTGATAATACATTTTCTGTTCTATCATCGACTGATGGAAGAGGAAGGGTGACATTTCCAGTAGTTTGTCTTCTCAATGATACTCAATGACTTGAACTGCAAAGAGACAAAAGTGAAGCGGAACTTTTCTCCCCGATGACTAAATGCTCAGACAGAAGTTAACTCTGATTAACATCAAGCCTGTAACTGGAATTAAACAGCTTTATCCAGAGTATATACCTGAGTGGACAGTGTTTTCCTGAAGCATTCTCTGAAGGTGTGCTGTTCCACATCAAACGAGGCACTTGCTTTGAAGGCTGGCAACTTTGCTAGCCTTCAGTGACGCCACCTGCTGTTTGACGTTTGAACAGCACCGTTCGTCACATATTAGTCCACTTTTCTGGCAGCTCCTACAGAGAGAGAGAGAGAGAAAGAGAGAGAGAGAGAGAGAGAGAGAGAGAGAGAGAGAGAGAGGGAGGGACACAGAGAGGCAGAGGGAGAAAGCAAAAGAGGCAGATATGTACGCAAGACTCTGGGCTCTATTTTCATCTATGCTAAACCCCTTATCCCTTAACAGTGGCATTGTGGTTAGAGTGTCCGCCCTGAAACTGGGAGGTCAGGGTCATACCAAAGAGAAGACTGTAAAAATGGGACTCAATGCCTCCCTGCTTGGCACTCAGCATCAAAGGGTTGGATTGATTCTCACCGCTTCTTGGCTGCGGCTAAAATAGCCAATCTACAGCGACACTTGGCTATTTTAACTATTCAAAACGGTTTTTCAAAATAGTAAAGAAATAAGTTAAAAAAAGACAAAAAGAGGTAGTTTTTTTTCAGCATGGACTAAAATAGAGCCTGAAGTGTTCTGATGTATGAAAATGCACCAGGAGGAAGTATAGGAAGTGTGAGAGAGAGAGAGAGAGAGAGAGAGAGAGAGAGAGAGAGAGAGAGAGAGAGAGAGAGAGAGAGAGAGAGAGAGAGAGAGAGAGAGAGAGAGAGAGAGAGAGAGAGAGAGAGAGAGAGAGAGAGCATAAACAAAAAGTTAAAAGAATGACTGTGGCACTGGTGAAACGAGATTGATATATATAGAACAGAACACAGAACAAAAAAACAAAAGAACAGAAAACCTCGTTTTTTAGGATATTTCCATTGGGGGGGAAAAAAACATAGCCTTATATTCAGCACAATAGTGTAATAGGTTTCAAGTGGTTAATTGTTATACCTTGACGTTTTTGCACCATCCCACGATTTTGTAACCCATTTTTCACCCGTGTCTAATTATCTAATGCGATCCCGAGCAATATTATTATAGGAATCCCAATAAGATAGATGGCTGAGTGTACACAGTAGTTACAGTATATTTGGTCCAGAGCACCTCGGTTATTTCAGTACTTGTTAATGAAGGAAGTGGCAGTCCTGTCCTCGGCGAGGCGGAGGTATTCTGTACACGGCTACGCGTCATCGATTTTTAGGCTCTCCAAAAAGGTCATAGAATCCATCTCCTGCTCCAAATTCAGACGCAGGGCTGAACCCCGTGTCAGGAACGCTCACCTCACCTCCCCCGGGTCAACCAGTTTGCCAAATCAATCGCCCTGGGTGGCCCTTTCGCCTGTATCCTAATCCTAGTGGCTTTTTAATATTTTAGGCGTCGACGTTGAACATTCCTTTTGCCCCGATTCACGAGGATAATTTCACAAAACTTTTAAAGTTTCGACAAATTGAAAATGAGGGAGTTACTGTACCACTTTCAGCCGCCAGATCACAAACGATTAAAATGAAATCCTCATTTCCTTTTCAGACTACCCGTTTCTTTCTAACCTAAATCCTTTTTTTAACTTCCTTAATGCCACTGTAATCTTTTATCTGGGCTGGAAAATCACCTGAGGCTCAAGCAGGATGGGAGCTTTACCTCACCCAACATAAGCTTTAATACTGGGCTTCAGACCTCCAAAACATTAGAAACTGGTGTAATTCCTCTGACATCATTTGGTGTTACGACAGCGTTGCAGGCTGAAAATAGCCACGTTATCACAAGTCACAACAATGCATCCGATCTGTGACCCTTCGTGAGTTTGTAGATCACATTTTTTCAATGGTACACTAGTGATATTATTGTATTTTCCTCATAAGAAATCTAGAAAAGGTTCAGGCAAGATCTTTGGACTGAAATCTCGTTCCGTCCTCACACCTATTTGCAACAATCTCTTATTTTTATAAAATAATTAACCCTTTTACTGCTGCCATTTATTGAGAAATTAGGACCTAATTCATGCCAGCATTTTTTTAATTTGAGCTCTTATTTTGAAAAGCCACATTTTGCCTCAACCGGAAGTGAGCTTATCCCTGCCAGCTTTACGTTGCCAAGACAACCTTTGTTTACATGATCAAAAAATGCCGGTACATTTTTGCACTCCACAACGTCGGCTCGTGCCGTCAAAGAAACGCTGTTTTGACCAAAAATGCCATCTGGGACAAGGAATAGGAGATACAGGCGATTGAAAGAAACGGATAGAATGGATTCTTATGGCGACGGTGAATTAATATGAACGATCCAGTGCAGTGCTAACAACAGTGCTAGCTAACCGGCTAACGTGAGTAGCATTATGGCTTGATCAATCATATGCACTAATAAAGGGCAATTGCCGAAGGGCTTCGGCAATGGCAGCAAGCGTTAATATCAAATTAATGCTTCAATTGCCGAAGGGCTTCGGCAATGGCAGGAAGACGGTTAAGGGCCCTGTCTGTTTTTTCCTTTGTGACCTCTCTTTTGATGGGATGTTTGGGTAGTCTGGAAAACCTTGCCACTAAATATGATACACCAAATCATGGTACTGTACACTACAGTACTACATAGAGATGTCCCGATACTGTATCGGTATCGGAAAAATATCGGCCCTTATTTGTCATATCGGGTCATATCGGTGAATATGCCAGTCCAAACCACCGATCCGACACAGCCTGGTGTAAGGGGTTGACACTATGGCAGGTAAATAAAATGCTTCGGCATGTGGAGCTTGCTTTGGAGTTGCCCAAACTGCAAGTGCACATTTGAGTGAGGAGTCTGCTATAAACACGTGCACAACACGAGATATATAGCTAGATAGCTATTCACAACACTGGTATCGGTATTCGTTATCTGCTAACACAGAAATTGTGGTATTGGGATCGGATCGGAAACGATCGGGACTGTCCCTAGCCTGCTAGCGACTTTAATGTCTTCACCAGAATAACCAAATAATATCTCACCAATATATAATCTTTCATCTCCTCACAACTGTCATACATCTCAGACTTGTGCTTGTCTGAGCCTTAGTCAGTTTAGATTGGTTCACAGGATCCATTACACTACAGGGCAAGGCTGAGTGAACCGTTCCCTGATACACTGATCACTCTTGTAGTTGGAGCAGGTGCCCTTTTCTCCCCAACAGACCTGAAAAATATTTTGCCTTGCACGCAAAACGCACCTCTATTTGTATGTCTTTCTTTTGACACCCTTTCAGTAGTTCTTGTCTTGTCCCTGCCCGGCGCCCCATAATTGCTATCTCTGGCGTGTCTCTGTCTCCTGCTGTGGACAGGTTTAATGTCAGAGACTGACCTAGTCACGATCGCGTCCCTAATAACCGTATATCACTTCTTTGGAAGAGTCCTAACTCCGCTTCACACACACACAGCTATGCCTACAGTATACCAAAGCACCCCAGTCTCTTCTTGATTAATTATAATAGAAATCTCCCAGACTTCCAATTTTTGAGTGGTGCAACCACTCCAAGGAACGGCAATGTCACCCACGTCCATCCCTATGTTTAGAGTACCAACAGGGGGCACTGTTGCACCACTCACTTCAGACTGGTCTGATTTTTTTTTAAGTTAATACCTGTAATGTGCATAGTGATGTTTTTGTTTTGTTTTTAAAGGAAGAAGAAAAAGAAAGGAACCGTCTGCTCCAGCTTGGCTTCAAAGAGAGGCATTCTCATCTGGAGGGAATAGACAGAAGAGGATTGGGAGGGCAACACAGAGAGACCACTATTATACCATTCTGAACGGGAACCCATTTTGGTGTTAGCATCATGTTATGCTTTAGCTATTGAAAAATAGCAGATCTACAAGCTCGTAGGTCTGCTATTTTGAAAAATGACTGACATTTTTAGAATCTGATCTCAGGTCAGAATGGGTTAATCAGACCAGTGTGTGTCCAGTGGAAACCTCGTATGAATCTTATCTCAGGTCAGAATGGGTTATACAAAAAAAAAGAAAACGCAGACCCAATTATAATTCTTGGATGAAATTTCATTTGCATTTGTTTGTATATATATGCCAGGGGTGTTCAAAACGTTTTTCAAAATAGCCTTTCTTTGACCCCTTCAGAATGAGACATAGATACTTGTTTGGTATAAATAAAAATCACACCAGTGTGAACCAAGTGGTGCAACTCCCGTGCGTCCAGCAGGTGGCAGCCATGTCACATACTTCTCTCGTTCCATGCTCACACAGACACACAAACACGTACAGGGTATTGTAAGCTGGATGTAGAAGTGGTTTGCACCACTTAAAAATCACACCCGTGTATCACCATATCACCATACGTCATCTCATTCTGGCCAATCACAATTTACATCCTCACTTTCCCCGTCTTCACTTTTCTGCCCTCGCTTTTATCTTCAATATGTACTTTGCTCAGCCAATCAAATCATCCCAATGGGTTGATCAGCCAATCACAAGCCGATGTTTGTGGTTTACACAAACCCGGAAAGCTGGGCATAATATGCCCAGCTTTCCGGGAGGGCCCCTCAATAACGCAAGGGCCACATAAAAGTCGTCCCCAGGGCCACATTTGGACACCCCTCATGGTGTATGCTTTGTTCAGGGAAACTCAGTGGCCTCCGTTTTATTCTGCATGTTATTCAATTATTTTGATTTTCCAAATGATATTTCTACCCCTTTTATCCATGGAGACATTCAGGGACAGGCCTACCGTAGCTCCATACTGTTGAAGAAGAGGAGGTCTAATACCATGTTGTATACAGCACTCCACAATGGCCGTCCACTCCCCCCACTCCTCTGAGGTCAGCTCGGCCCTGAACAAGCTCCGGGATTGCTCGGAGGAGGCGTGAGCAGAGGGAGAGACACAATGAAACTCTGTCTGTACCGTGTTTGAAATCATTTTTCTGTCAAAGTCTTCAATCGCGAGCTTTAAGATAATCTCTGTCACGGAGAGAGAGAGAAGGGATGATGAAATGGGAGTGAAAGGAAAATTCTATGGAATTGAAAAGTTTCGCTGCATCAAATAAACTGTGTAACACCCATTTATCTGCCCTTTCTCCTTTGTGACGACCTTGAGCAGAAAGTGGATCTTTCTGTCCAGAGGAGCCTATCAGTGTAAAACAGAGTCCTAAAGGCTGAGTATAGGGTGTCTTTTTGGCCCTCCCTCCCTGTTAAAGATGCATTGGCTGGCCCAGGATCTCATGGAGTTGTGGATCTCCTACACATTGTCCTTGGCGCCGCAGTGTTGTTTTCGTCGACTAAAACTAAAACGAAAAAATGTCCGTCGACTATACCTTTTTTCACTGACGGAAACTAAATGGAAACTAAATGAAAACGAAGCTATGATGACGGATACTGACAATTTCGTCAACAAATAAAAACTAGACTAAAATGTTAGGAAGGGACTAGTGGACAAGAGATCCAGTATAAGTCATTTTACACTTGGTTGCATGATGAAAATAGAAGATTTACAAGCTCACAACGCGTCGCAGCACGACCCGCTGGCGTCGCAGCACGACCCGCTGTGAGCTTGTAGATCAGTGTCAAAACATAGTCATTACAACGGCATCAAGGCCCACCAAAACACATTTTAGTCGACTACTGTTGATTTAGTCGACTAAAATCTTATATTTAGTCGACTAAAACTAGACTAACACGAAGATATTCCAGGTGACTAAAATGTGACTAACTAATGTAACTAAATGAAAACTATTCAAGAGACTAGTGGTTAGAGCGTGAACTGCAGGCGGACCCGTGGATTCATGACCCCCCACATCTCTCTCCCTATTTCCTGTCAGTCTACTTTCTTCCCATCAGTAAAGGCAGGAAAAAGCCAAAGAAATATCTTTAAAAAGGACTATAAGGACGCCCATGGCAAAGCTAATGATATCTACTCCTAAAACGGATCATGTTAAATGCTTGATGTTTTCTTTCAGGTGTGGTCATTTACCATAACGAAACATCTTTCATTGCACGCTCCTGCAGCTTGTCAGGGTCAGGGAGAAAATGGCCAACCTTTGCACTCTGCCCAATAATAAATCCACTAAAAGCAGGTTCCATTAAAAATGCACTTCCAAGGTCTCCATAAGTAGCTTAAGTGTGCACAACACACACACCAGTATAAAACAGTCAAGTTGACATAGGGGGCTCTGAGTGCTTGGCGCACGCGGCCCGTTCTGTCTCCAAGCTACAACCATCCCCAAAGACAGCGGAGTGCATTGGCTTGTACCATGCAAGAAAACACTCCCCATTTCATCTTTGCTCTTTGCTGGGAGCCGCCCGCCGGCCCGCCGCCGCGGCTTCTGGGAAAACTGGCGGCGTCAACCGCCAAACACGGCGTCAATCAAACTGTATATCAGCGAGTTGAACGCCTCTCCTGTTCCGGAATCTCTTCCAAATTCAGCGCGAGGAGGAGGAGGAGGAGGAGAGGGTGAACCGTTTATGTCAACCCACCTCCTGCATCCCTACTTTGTTGTCCCAGAGACGACGACAAGGACTGAAAGAAAGCATCCTCTTCATGCAGGAAGGAAAGTGGAAGAGATATAACCATGGAAGGAAAAAGTCTGTACTGGTCGATACATAAATAATGAAATACAACATACTGTACGTAAATATAGAATGGAATTGTGCTGCTCCTCCCTGTAAGGAACGTATCCAACCTTGGCTGTTCCACTTGAGACACCCCACTCCGCATGTCGGTCTCCGAGCCATGTTATCAGTGTCTCTCTACATCCGTCACGGAGCACACCACCTTCACAGCGACACTGGGGGAAGATTCTGTAGGGTTAATACAATGGATATAAGCTTTGATTAATTTCGACCTGAGGTCGATTCTAAAACAATGTCTTCGAAGTTCTCAGTTTTCTGAATCCTTGAGTTCAAATCGTTCGCTCCGAAAGAATATAAATAAATTCAAAGATTTGCACTACATTTTCACGATTTTTCAAAAATAGCAGACCTACAAGCTCGTAGCGCGGCACCGAGTGCCACGCGATGAGGTTGTAGATCTGCTATTATTCAATAGCTAAAGTATAACATGATGCTTAAAAACACCAGAAGGGGTTCCCGTTCAGAATGGGTTACGGCAAACATTAACATCTGGGAATAACAAGGTTCATGTCAAGAAATACCTGTTGCTAACAAGATTACTTCTATTGACTTCCAAAACCATGGACATTTATTTACCATCCTATTTATCCATTTATCTCCACAGACACAGTAATTACAGCTACCAAGCCAAGTTGATTACACTCGGCCTTAATTGATTTTACTCATAGATTTTTTGTTGCCTAATGAATGGGGGACCTTGTTGTTCATATACCCCAAGGTGAGCTCCAGGTTGGTCACGCGCTGCTACAGCTTCCCACTGCACCCCCTGGTGGTGTAGCTCTGCGTTGCAGTTGCAGTGTAAGAGGATGACACTTCGCTTGCCTCTACCACACTACCAGACACCGGCTGGGCAGAGGTGGTGATGGATGAAGGATGGAAGGAAGAGACAGATGTGGAGATACAGCATCAGCGTGCGCACGGCCAGGAGAGCGCGTTTACTCTTATATGCACAGCTGTTAGCCTGTTCAGAGGAAAAGGTTGATTTAAACAGGTGTGCAACCTGCGATAAGTCTGGCATCCAGTCTCACTTTCATGTCATGCCGAGGCCTGAAACCTGATGGGGAACATTTGTCCCCACCTGCTGTGGGCTGAAGTTAACTGAGGTGGGACGACGTGAGGTGTGGGGTCTCGGGTGATTAACGGTAAGCTGAGGTTGTAACACAGTCAAATCCTCTGTGGTCATTAACTCTGGGAGCAAAAATGTCTGCTCACTTCCAATTTCACTGTTCAAATTGGAACGGAATGAAAATACACCCGCACACTGTGTCGGTACACGAGTATTCTCTTTAAATAATGCAACGTTTCGGTCCCTCTGGACCTTCTTCAGCCATTTTGACAGAGTTACTTATATACAAACATTTGAAAAAGAATCAACCAATCACAATAGACAGTCTCATTAGAGAAAAGAGGTACAGCTTGTGATGATCATCAATTTGCTGACATCAGGCACAAGGACCCCAAAGAACTTCTACATAATTTCAGTTAAATTCTAAAAACATTATACAAGAAATGTAGTAAAGACAATTGGTTGTACATATACATTAGGAAATCAACAAAGAGACAAAAGTCACTAGGTCCTGCCCTCATGACATAGACATTGAGAGTGGGAAAATACATGAATATATACAGTATATACACATTACACACAAACCAAATTTACTCAAAAAGGCAATAAGTTCTAGATTAAAGTGCTTATACAGTATATTTAACGTATTATTAGTAAATAACGTTTTTTGGGGGGTGTAGAGCAAAATAGGGCCCTTAAGGGTGATGCGATGTATTGGCCGCCCACAATGTAGTTTCTGAATAGAGCACCGAAGTCTGACATCACTTTCAGTAGAGGGCGTCTGTCCCCAGGTTCATGTATTTTTTTAGTTGCATTGTAATCCCCATAGGGGGGATTTTAGATCGCTTCATATAAGAACTGTGTTTGAAAAATAAACATGTCATCCCGGCCGCTTCACACATATGGATATGAAGAATCAACTGACTGAGAGAAAACGCTAATGTTACTGCTGCTGAATTAGTTAGATTTTCGCTAGAAGCAGACTGTATCATATATGAGTGACTGACTGTTGCAAACGATACAGAGACACCTCCCTGACAATAACGCCGAGACAGCTTGTTTATTTTTGGACCACAACGCTTATAGTAGACGATATTAAGATCACCCCATGTTATTCTCCATAGAGAAATTACTTCCGCGAACCAGGGGAATCGAAGGGATGAGCGAGTTACGTCAGGACTTCGGTGCTCTATGGTTTCATCATTATGTGTCTGTAAAGTCTGAGATTCTGTTTTCCAGCCAGTCTCCTTGGGTGTCCCGCAGGCCTCAGTCTTAATTAGGACCCGTCCTTTTTATTTTATATACGGTATATATATATATTAATAATATTATCTATGCTCTTAATGACTCCGCTCTTCACTGTGTCACAGACTCGGCCCAGCTTGCTAGTTGCCACTAGGAATCTTCACATTGCTTTCAATGTTCTCCGTGATGCTCCAGTTGAGTTTAGTAAGTAAGTAGCCTTTTGGTGTTTTAAACATTATGTTATAATTTAGCTATTGAAAAATTCTCCTGTTTCTGTAGCCATGAGGCCCATAGGGGCAGGAGCCTATCTCCTGTTTCTGTAGCCATAGGGGCAGGATGTACAAGTACACCCCCCTGGACATGATGCTAGTATGTCGCAGGGACCCAGTTGAGTTTAGGCTTCTTTTAAATAGTAAAAAACAAAATGCATGCTGTTCATTAGGGCTCGAGAACCACCACAGTCTTTGAATACACCCATAACCTCTGCAAGTGGGTCTCAGAATACAAAGTCCTTGGCATCTGTCTTGTTGAGAAACTGTCATTTAAATCTCTGATAATCCTGTCTCCAAACTGAGACAAAAGTGCCTTTCTCTATAGAGAAATATATCCAGTAAAAATAATAACACGCACACACACACGCACACGCACACGCACACACACAAGCCACTTTTCAGTTTTAGATTATGGGGGACATTATTCATAGGATTGCTGCTCCATCAATTTTAAAGCGCCTTGACACCATGTACCATTCTGCCCTAAGATGGGTCACTGGTGACAGTTACGGTACCCATCATTGTACACTATGTGAATGCAGGCTTGTCCTCTCTGTCAGAGAGGCTTGATAAGCACTGGGCATGGTATCTGTATATTTTTAAAGCCATTGCAGGAATGCTCCCTTTTTATAGACACTTTAAATGCTTAGTATGAGGTATAAAGTACAGCAGCCTTGTGTTTTCATTCATACAACAGAAAGATTGGGCATTGGGCAAGACTGACGTCATGTATCTTCCAGGGACCTTTCACTGCTTCGTCTCAACCATTAATCTATGGCTCTGGTCTCATGGCCACCACGGTGTATTTTTTTGACATTCCGTTTTTCCTCCAAAGTTGAAGCCATAAACTACACAGGTTCATCCTGATGTTCTGGGCATCTTTGTAAAGTTAGTGTTACGTTTAAGGGCGGGAACCCATTTTGGTGTTAGCATTATGTTATGATTTAGCTATTGAAAAATAGCAGATCTACAAGCTCATAGCGCGCCACCGAGTGGCGCGATACGAGCTTGTAGGTCTGCTATTTTTGAAAAATCGAAGAACGACTGACATTGAAACATAGCTTTTTCGGAAAACTGTCAAGGTGTAGAAGACATTTTTAGAATCTGATCTGCAGGTCAGAATGCGTTAAGCAGACTAACATCAGTCACTCTACCATTCAATGTAATAGAAGACCTGCGAGTTTACACCGCAGATATGTCGTCTCCGCCTACAGGAAATACGCTGCGACCATGAGACCCGTTTCTGAATTTGTCTAAATTTTGTTCTGTGTTGACTAGGAATCCCAGTCCCTGCCAGACCTGCTCGGGTGACTTCCTTATGCTCAGACAGAAGCTAGAGAGAGAAGGCAGCATTCTCTGTCAGTTCTCTGTCTGCGTTGAAATGAGCCTTCAGGAGTCTTTAAAAATCACTTCTTTCTTTCGGTCAGTTCAAGGCAATGGTTTCCAACACCTTTGTTCAAGTTTGTAAACGTGTTTGTTTGTTTGTTTGCACACTGGGGCGATCTTTCTTTTTGCTTGTGGCCCTTGCAGACCGATGCGTGTTTTTTTTGGAGAAATTATGGAAAAAAACAAGCGAACCCTTAACTGCTTTATTTATTTATTTATTTTGTTTAGCCGTTTTAGATTGTTATTCTGTGATCAGATGAATGTGTTTTTAATTACTGTATATGGAAGACTCTACCTGTTGAGTAGTGTGTTGTATTGTATCGTTACCTCGGTTACCTTGAAAATGAGGGCCTGCCCTGCACCTCAATTGTACTCCCAAGTTTAAACGAAGATTATGATGATGTTGATCCTGTATTCTGTATGAATTATGGATAAAACTCACATCATGACCTGAAAATGCATTTTCTGTTTACTAAAGAACCGGAGATATGGGGAGACCCTGCCTTGTTAAAAACACAGCTAAGCTATTATAACTTATATTATAACTTATTTTAACAAAAGGAAATCACCTTTTTCCAGTTTACTGGAGTGCCGTAGGCCTATCTGGGATGCAGAACACAAACTTTGATAATCAAAAGGTGAAATAGAGGGGGAAGAGAACGTCGATACAAAAATGAAACAATCATAATAATCTCTTTCCTTGGTTCTCTTTGTTTTAGATATTGTTGTTGTGTTTAATTGCCATCTGGGGGGCCTAACGCAATGAGGTTTGTAATTTCACAAGGCCACAAGCATGAAAAGGGCTCCCTGCGTCTCCAAGGAATATTAACATAACCAGGGCAATAATAAGCGGCCAAAAGGCACATGATTGAGACAATATTCCAATCGTCTAAGGTCGTAAAACTAGAAGAAAAATAAAAGAACAGCCAAAGCGATTTGCTTGTCCACATCGGCTCCGGGAGGGAGGGAGGGAAGGGGGAGGCAAATAATAACAACAGGATAAAAGCTGATTCATCCACACGGGTCTGGGAACAGACAACATGCCAGGGCCCTGTACGGCTGTATCAATCTGTAAATAACCCCCCGATTATGATGACGACGTTAGTGCGCCGCACGTGCTCCTTATTGGATTCCTAGCTGTGAGCTTCATTTCCTGATAGTGGCACAGCGGACGCAAAGGCAATCAAATGCCTGGGTCATGGCCATAAATCACAGCACATTTTGTCTGGGGGTAATGACTGGGGATGCCGATTCGGTTCCTGACTGGAATATGTACCGGCGGGCGGGCGGGCGGCAGCGCTGATTATTACTGCGTAACAAGGGGGCCCTAATTTCTGATGGGAGTAAATTGAGGCCAGAGAACTTGTGTTGTTCATCATCTCATTAGATTTAGAGTGCGGGGACACAGTGTGAAGGGATGATATTAAGCATGCAGAGCGTACAGAATGTGTATTGTGGAGGGCTGGGTCTATCTGTCTCCCATGCACACACTGCAATGTACAGAACAGCAACACACCTCTGTGTGCGCACAACATAAGCACAAAACTCTCTAGCAAAATAAACAGCCCATTCCCGACAATGGGCTGTTATTGGGATGCTGTGTCTTGTCAATGTTTATGCTGGGAAAGTGATTCATAAGCGGGCCCCCAGAGGTCCTTGAGGGATTCCAGGGACCCTCAGGGGTCCTTGAGGGATTCCAGGGACCCCCAGGGGTCCTTGAGGGATTCCAGGGACCCTCAGGGGTCCTTGAGGGATTCCAGGGGTTCCACGGCAAAATGAAGAACAGCTCAAAGTAAACACTTGGACAATGTTTAACATTTCGTCCAATCGGCACCTTTAGACACAGGATCCTACACAAACCTTTATCTGATGGTCAAGAATATAGGATTCAATTCATCCCCAGATCCCCTGAGCAAGCAGGCATGTTCTCATTAGCTCAATGGTAAAAAAAATTGCAGCATCTGTGCAGGAAAACCAGGTTCAAATCCGGGTGTGCCTTTAAACCCATTTTATTTTTCAGTTATTCGAAAATAGCCGATCTACGAGCTCACAACGTGTGCTACAGTATAATCGAAAAATGTTGACAAGATGTTGAACAAAATCGTCTATTGTCCCTGGCATAAAATCTTCAAACTCTCACAAAATGGCCCCACAGCCCGGCCGATACATATCAATTTGGGCGTTCCTTGACATGACGGAGGTCTGAGAACCGCTGGTCTAAGGAGCCATTTCTCACAGGGCATCAGTGAGCAGAGACAGAAACATATGGGATTATTATGGGAGTGTTGTGTGAAATAATCCATTTTGGGCGCGGGAACCCATTTTGGTGTTAGCATTATGTTATGCTTTTAGCTATTCAAAAATAGCAGATCTACAAGCTCGTAGCGCGCCACCGAGTGGCGCGCTACGAGCTTGTAGGTCTGCTATTTTTGAATAGCTAAAAGAACGACTGACATGGAAACGTGGCTTTTTCAGAAAACTGTCAGGATGTAGAAGACAATTTTTTAGAATCTGATCTCAGGTCAGAATGGGATAATCTACGGAGCAGCACCGCGGTAATGAGGACATAAATCACTGCCTTGGAGCTGCACGTCTTCATGCTATTTCTCCAGGGGGGGGGGGGGGGTTGGGGGGCGCTTTGAAAATGTTACGCGCGCACACGCACACACACACACACACACACACACACACACACACACAAACGTTGAGTCTAAATAAAATTGCCATAAAAATTGCAGGGGTGGCAAGCCATTCCACAGTGAGATGGAAATCAATGTGTTATTCGTGTTATTCGTTTTCATGACATACAGGTACGTGTATACTTTAAGTGAAGAAGGCTCTGTGCCAAAACCGCACAGGTATATTTCTATGGCGATGCGAGCCAAAGAAAAAGGGAAATGCAAGTATTTTTGGCCTCCTTCACCTGAGATTTGAGGTGTTCTACAGTATATTTTTCATATAATAGTTTGAAGAAGTTAAAACACTCCACTGAGAATGTCATTGTTGAAGCGCAATCTCCTTTTCGAACGAACTTCGAACGAAAGTGTATTAAGTGTTATATTATAGTCTGTATAATGACTTTGTAAAATGATTTTGTAGATGTGAACATGACGACATGCAGTGCAACACAGAAAGCTATAATGCACCGTTATGTGTAGCCAACCTGGCCACCTCCTCGTCATACTTCTGGATGTCTAGGATTTTAAATAATAATAAATGACTCAAAGGACACTCAAATGTTTCATTCTTGGACAAATTATGAAACATTAATAATTATACAACAATACTATTAATAATATCAATAATCATGTCGTTCATAATTCATTGTTATTTCTAATCTAATAATAATGGTTACAATTATTAGATTAATTAATTGATTATTAACCCATTCTGACCTGAGATCAGATTCATACGAGGTTTCCGCCGGACACACACTGGTCTGATTAAGCCATTCTGACCTGAGATCAGATTCTAGAAATGTCAGTCGCTCTTCGATTTTTCAAAAATAGCAGACCTACAAGCTCGTATCGCGCCACTCGGTGGCGCGATATGAGCTTGTAGATCTGCTATTTTTCAATAGCTAAAGCATAACATGATGCTGACACCAAAATGTGTGCCCGTTCAGAATGGGTTAAATCGGTATCGGAAAAGTATCGGATCGGCCCTTATTTGGTCATATCGGTACCGGTAAATATGCCAGTCTAACCACAGATCCGACACAGGGGTAAGCGGTTGACACTATGGCATGGCAAGTAAATAAAGTGTTGGGGCATGTGGAGTTTGCTTTCGAGTTGCCCAAACTGCTTGTGCACATTTGAGTGAGGAGTCTGCTACTGTATAAACACAACACGAGATATATAGCTAGATAGCTAAACACTACTGTATACCCAGTCGGTGGACCCAGTCTTTTTATATATATATTATTCTCTGGTATCGGTATTCGGTATCGGTTAACACAGGAATTGTGGTCTCGGGATCGGATTGGAAAGGAAAAAAGGTGTATCGGGACATCCCTAATTTAAACCCATGATCTCATAAAAGGGTAATTTTTAATTGGCACATCCGGAGAGTGAAACAGGAGTCATGGAATAGGATAAAGCCTGTACGTGTCTGAATTTAGAAAATGAAGTCTGGATACGCTCCTGTGACTGCTGGGCCCACCTCAGCCCTAAAGCTACCGCTGGCATATTCTTATTCACTGGAGATCACAGGAACTATTGGAATGTGAAGCTAAATAAGAAATTTAATTCATAACAGGACGCTGTTCCTTTCTCCGTTTTGCTTTCTGTGACAAAAAGAAAACTTTGAAGAAGTTCCCGTGAAGTTTGAAAGTGTTTGTCGAAGTGGAGTTTGCAGCGGTCCAGCTAATTGCGTTTGTGAATGCGTGCGTGCGCGTGTGTGTGTGGCTTTCAAATGGCCGCCAGCTCCAAAAAGGAGGTACAAGCAGTTGTTTCCTTTATCCATGATTTATGTCTGCTGTGTCTGACAAATATGTCAACTAGACTATATTGTATGTAACAATGTTCTGCTGTCTCTGCAACTTTGCAACTGGCTGTTTTCATATTGTCTGACTGCACTGGCAGTGTGTCCTTTGTACAAGGCATTATTGTACTTGTGTTCATGTGGACATAATATATTTACATTATACCGGACATTTAAATAAACATTCAAAGACATCAAAGACCTGACGAAACAGCCCAGAGAACGTTTCATCAATTTGAACTTTTCTGATTCCTGCAGGGTACAACTCTAGACGTCCAAATCACCACACAGCAAAGTGAGCAACCAGAAAGCCAACACAGCATATTCCTTTTCACATCCAAACTAGATATAAAGTGCCCCTCTGGGCACAGGTCTCCACCAGGGCATGTCAGGTTGTGGCCTCCTGGTGGCGCTATAATAGGCCAATGTGAAAATTGCACGCTGCGTTCATGATTTGAGGCTATTTTTTGCTCAAAATGGGCCACGCCAATGTTAGCCACTTGTTAGCCAGATGGAATATGAAATATCAGACGGATCCTGTCTTGAACTCATGACTATAGATTTTTGGATAGAATCTGGAGGAGTGATATAAAAAAAATGTTTTTTTAATGTCGGCCTCCTGGTGGCGCTATAACAGGCCGTTCTGGAAAGGTTCATCGTTGGCATCCAGCATTTTGTGTGCAAAATTTGACATCAACTATGTTAACGGTGCCGGAGATTAGCTGGTAACAGACGGACGGACGGACAGACACGCGGACTCACACACACACACACGGACGGAGTGCAAAACATACTCTGTCCCCATGCGTTCGGCCTGGTGGAGACAATGAATGTGTGATCCAAATGGGCCTTATAAGCTAATTAAATTGCTTTCCCGCTATTACTCGGAGACATCTTGGTTGAGGAACTAGATGACGGGTTAAACTAAAAACTCTTATGTTGGAACTTGGAAGAGCAATTTTCTTCAGGTCACCATGAGCTCGAGAGAGAACAGTGGAACGGGGAAGTTATCATGTGTGAAATGATTACCCTGACCTTCTGTGCTGTGCAATGTACTATCCCAGAACACTTGTTGAAATGGACCTCCAAACCATAAAAAAAGAAGAAATGACAACTTACTTCAAAAGAAAAAAATCACACCCGTGTGAACCAAGTGGTGCAACTCCCCTCTCTCTCAACCCCCCCCCCCTCTCTCTTTCTTTCTCATTAGCAGGCAACAGTGCAAGTACTGTCTCTCTATCTCTCTGTTTCTACATGGCAGAACAGCGCCCCTACTGGTACTCATACTGGTGCTCATACATACATAGGTGAACACATACGTGAACACATACGTGTACACGGACATTGCTGGTTGTAGGAGTGGTTGCACCACTCAAAAAAAGAGAAACATTTTCAAGTAGCTGTCTGTAATCTGTACCGTATATATTGCCGACAGCTGAGACAGTCATGGGTTTTCTAGAACTCCTGGTGCAGGACCTTACTGGCTGATGCCTCTGCCACAAACGCCAGCTTATTATCCAGCTTATGCAGGTCCACTCATGTTGACAGGTTGTCCTGTAAAGACAGAAAGCGG